>NW_027492217.1:480000-688681 GCF_021521415.1 Bidens hawaiensis
CCTTGGTTCAATCATCCGTTCGTCTTTTATTTTAGGTGTTACCGGGTCTATTGATTGTGGATTAATTGTTTATATATATTTTTGCTAGATATCTTTTTCTTCATCCATTATTTTCTTTGATAATGGATTTTTTCAGAACAAAGTTTTCCACCCTAAAATCCTTAAAACATTGCACTTGTAAATATTTGAGATTGATTCTTTAAAATCTTTATTTTTGCTAGATACTTTTCTATTCTTCTATTATTTTTTGTGTTATAGGTTATTGATTGTGGATTAATTGTTTAAAACTCTTTACATTTGCTAGATATTTATGGTGAAAGTATGTTTAAAGTATTCTCAGTCCATTATTCATCTTCATCTCTATAATTATACTAAAATCATCATCTTTTCTCTTATTTTCAATTAAATAATATTTTCTTTTATACTTTTATCAATACTTTTTCTCTCTCATTCACTCATATTTCTCTCCCCTTCTCTCACAACCACTTTTAACCATCTCTAAAAAATAGAGAACCCTCTCACATAATTTAAAGAACCCACTAGGAATACCCTTATATTAAAATGTTAATTTTTGTTATTACTTGTTTTTACTGGGCTAGTGGTAGGTGCAGCGATGGGCCCAAGATTGATGACGGTTGTGGTTGTGGTTGTGGTGGTGGTGGTGGTGGTGTACTAGTGTGAGGGTGACTTCATAGTTACATTGAAATGTTCCAGTTTACTGGACAATTTCCTTTATTATATGATGAAAGGTTTATTTAATAATGCATATTAGGTCTATTATTGTATCCACGCAGCATATTATTTAGCATATTTTCTTAAAAATATTTATGAGAATTATTATAAGCAACTATTGAAATAATGTAGTTCACTAACGATTGCTTTTACTTTGATAAATATAATAAAAAAAAAATATAGAATTTTAATCCTCTTAGGTTACCAATCACAACCGTTTTCTACTTTTCTTTAAGCCAACGAACAACCAAAAGTTTGACTAGCTATTTATCTTGATATTAACACATTTGAATATTATCATGGAATTATTTTCTGTTCTCAACATCAATACACGTGATTATCAGCATGTCTCGAAGCTTCTAACAAATATATATACACCAATCATTTCTCCGAAGAAGAAGATTATGAAAACATTCAAATCAATTAGTCACATTTCTAGATAAAAAAGACCTTCTACCAAAAACCTACGTTTTTTGTTGCTTTCACCATTAATTGGGCTTGAATATCACAATCGAAAAATCTTTGCCGTTACAAAACATGAACCTCAAATTCTTTATTTTTAAGGACAAAACCAAATCATCCCAAACCTCAATTTTTTATTATTAAGGACAAAACCAAATCATCCTAAACTTTTGCAATTCATATTGACACGTCATATAAGTTGTCACGCTGTTTAAAGAAAGTTTAGATATCAATTCAAATCTTCTATTCTTCTCACGTTATAAAAATAGCGAATGCATACTATTTACTCAAACTCCAAGTTATAAAAGATAACATCAAAACACCCAAATATTTATAAACTAAAGAAAGTCGGTTAATTTGGCCCTTGGATCGTTTGAAAATCCACCTTACAATTTAGCCTCATAAATCATATATAATATTTTAAATACAACACAACCATACCTGGTACATATCCTATCAGATAGGAAGGCTATTTGTAGAGTCCAGAATACTAAAAAATATTAAAAGATATGAGATCGTCAATTCGGCCCTTAACTTTTGTAAAAACCATGTAAGGGACCGAATCATATTTACAATAACAAACTTCATTATGGTGACGGAGCTTGATCTTTTATATAAAACGAAAACACCAAGCCCAAAGCCGCTAAATTTTAATCGACTTGAAATTTACGTCTAGACAAACATCTGATCAAGGACGACGACAAGCGCCATTGCAACCGTCGGATCAATCTCAGGCTGCACAAGCAAACGGAACACATCTCCTCCGAACGTCACACCTCCCACCGACTCTTTCCGCTTAATCTCCGCCACACACCGCCGCTTGTCGTCAAAAACAAAACAACACCTCTGCGTGTATGATCCTTCGATCTCGTAGATCACTTTCTTCTTCGATCCCGTGCTGCTCACGTGAGCTAGGGATTTCGTGTTTAACGGATTCACGTTTTTCGTCACTGCGAACAGAGGGTTCCCCGTCGTATCTCCGTCGTATACTAGCCAATTGTCAAGTAGGCTTAACCTCTGTTGAAAATTGTTTAATAAGTTAGTTAATTCGGTAAAATAAAATTTTCAAATTAATGCTATTTACAAAGCATTAGCGACGGCAGTTTGTTATTCATTTCGATGTGAATAGTCCTCGACCTTTTAACAAATTGAAAGGCAGAGTGGCAAACAAGCTGCGTATTTAATGCTTTTTGAAGAGGTATGCACCCGCCTTAACATCGAGCGGGGCGGGTCAACTCACAAGATATAGACAAGAGGCTTGAAATCAGGATGTCATGAAGACGCAAAGCCAAAACCTATGCGTGTGCCGCATATCACATATGCTCACGCATATCACATATGCTCACGCATATCACATCTGCGCGTGGCGCATATCACATATGCTCACGCATATTACATATGCTTGCGCATATCACATGCTCACGCATATCACATATGCGCATGAAACATCTGCGCGTGAGAATAAAGAGAAGACCTCGCGCATCCCCAGGATAGGCGCATATCACACATGCACACAATCAACCACGTCCTTATCCAAATCAGGATAAGGACAACCATGATTGTGCTCATCAGACAACCTTCCAGAAGGTATCCTTTAAGGAATAAAGAACATGCTGATGTTGACAGCTGCCAATGAAGGGTGGACAACTCAGCAAAGCCCATGTGCTACCACGTGATTGCACATGGGTCAGGTGAAATACCTTGGTCAGAGAATAATCAATGAAAAAGCACCAGGTGTCCTAAGGACACGTGGCGCGAAGCAATAGGAGGAGGCCAAAAAGGCCCTAATTGGGTCTGAGCCCAATCATTGGAAACCCTAATACTATAAATACCACACCACCTCCACAGTGGGAGGTAAGCAAGAAAATATATTCTAAGTCCTTACTCACTTTCACATTCTTATCATCTTCTCCTACAATATCTTATTCTCACACCGGAGGGTTACCCCAAAGAGGACCCCTCTGTCCCTTTCTGAGGGGTAAGTTCACGGTGCTGCTCATTTTGTAGGTGGAAGAACTCATATTCCGAAAAACCATCGGTGATACAGCACACTCATACCCGAGGAACGTTGATCGTATATAAGTAAGTCAATCCACGCTTCTTTACTTTTTGAATAGCAAAACTCCGTTAATGCTATATAAAAAGCACTTGCGAGTTGTGACATAGCTTGTTACAGGTTAAGTCATTTATTTCGATAAGTGGCAAACAAGCTACACACTACACAGCGCTTTTTAAATAATAAATTAATGCTATAAAAAAAGCGGACACTGCCAGTTTGCCATTCATTTCGATATAATCACTCCTCTTTAATGAAATGAAGGGCAAACAAGCTACGCATCTGGCTTTTTTAAATAGCAAAACTATATCTTGAAATCAAAACATTACTATTCTGAGAATAAAACATGCAACTACCTTGCGACGGATTGTGAGAAGCGAACTTCCGGAGGCGTCCATAAGGACGATCTCGGACTTGGTTCCAGCGGTGTAGTTATCTACTCGGAAGACGAGATCACCGTTCGAATCGTAGACGGTGAAGCCGTAGCAGTTGAAGAGCAGAGACTTCTTCCAAACGGTGAGGACGAGGGGGCCGTTCGTGACTGCGGACAAAGATTGCCGCGTTTGAGGAGCAACCGCGTTAGGGTATATTTTAGCCATATTTTTTTGTTTTGTGTTTTGTGTGTGAGATAGAGAAAGAGTTTTGATCAAAGTTGAAGGTGGATAGAGGAGGAAGAGAGGGTCTTATAGTCTCCACAAACATTTTTTATTTTATATTAAATTCAATAATAATAACAATAAGTTAAAGATAAATCATATGGCCATTGAATAAGTTAAAAAAAATTATAAGATGATCATCAATGACGTTCATGAACAACGGATGGATAGCGACGAATTATTCATGGACGAAACACTTAACACGTTCTCTTCTCTTATACATCAACATCGTCCCTCCAAGTATTTGTGACGTACTCACCTCAGATATTTACACTTTTCAGTTTTCATCATAACATACTGGTAGAAGCATAGGTTGAGAATTTGTCGGGGCTTCTTCTCAACTTTCGTGACGAAGTAAATTTTTAATATAAATTCTTTTTCTTCTTCGTTTTATGTATTAGTTACCGTTGAACAAAAATTTATTAGCCTAAGCTACGTATTTACTTTTTCTTCTAGATCCACCACTACATGGTAGTATGATATTTGTCTTTTCGTATATGAGGTGATGGGATCTAATTTTTACATGTGTAGTTAGATATATTTAAATGGAAAAGTTTGTTGTAAATTAAGTTAAGTTTTTAAGTGTTTTATTAAAGTTAATCAAATCTTTTGTATATAAAAAAATACCAAACTTTTATAATAAGCTTCAATGTTATAAATTACTTATACAATTTTTAATATTATTTTTTAATTTTAGTGATCTAGATATGAATGTTGGTTATTGTTGAGTTAAATAAATACCCAAAGATAAGTAGATTTTATATATAAAAAAATTTGTAAGTTTTTATAATAGGACACCTAGAAAACTTGGTTAATGCTAGATATTATAATGTTTTGACTTAGCTTATCGGTTTGTTAGGTAATAATCATCTAAATAAATGTGTTAGCAAATGAGTATACCTAAATTTACATGCAAACCGATAAACTTTTGACACATAATGAGTAAGCTATCTAAAAAGTATAGTATAACCTTTTACAATTAGATATGAAAATTGCCGACTCTAAATACCAAATATATGCAATTATGATTAACTTTTAAATCCTATTGTGATTGTAAATAAAGTATTAAATATGTGGATAGAGACCGAAGAAAAAAGGTGGTGACGATATTTGATGGTGATTGGTGCCGACCGACGACAAATCCATTTTTAGTTTAGTTTAGTTGGTTGACGCGTGCATTGTTGCGTCTTTAAAATTTTACTTTACCATTTTTGGTTTATTCAATTTGAATATATCCAGAAACCCATATATCAACTATACTTTTTCAGAATATAGTATTTGATTAATTTAAACTTTCTTCCGTTAGCCGGTGCTAAGCCAAACTTTAAAATTGTATCACAACAATCTCAAATTTCGACTTATTAATCGCCAATGAGCTTTTCTCTAACGAGGTTAGATTCTGTTTTTAACAAAAATAAATAAACCGAACTAACAAAAACATACAAACTGAACCTCCTTTTCTTAACAAAATCAATTAAACGAACCACTTTTTTATTAACAAAAACAAACGAACCGAACCAATTTTATTAACAACAATAAACGAACCGAACCGCCATCACCACCACCGTTCTGACATGAACCACTTCCGACCCGAACTCTCTCGAGCTGAGTTTTACCTTTATTAGAAAAGTAGTTCGGTTCGTTGATTTTTATTTAAAAAAATATATGTTTCGGTTCATTTATTTTTGTTAAAACAAGTTGTTTGGTTTGCTTATTTTTGTTAAAAAAATGGTTCAGTTTTTGTTAAAAAAAAGTGGTTCAGATCGTTTATTTTGGTTAGAAAAGTAGTTTGGCTCATTTATTTTTGTTCAAAAAAATGGTTCGGTTCGTTTATTTTGGTTAGAAATTTTTAATTTTAATTTAAAATAATTTTTTACCTCATAAGCAGTCCAAATCATTATTTTTGCCACATCATCGTACACGTCATCATCCACGTCATCAAAAACTAACGGAATCTAACCCTGTTGATAAAAAGCTTGTTAGCGGCCAATCTGTTGTAACACATTTTTAAAGTTTGGCTTGCGCAGACCAATAGAACAAAGTTTGGATTATTAAAATTCAATATCTCTACCTTTTTTATAAACATAATTTTACATGTCAAATAACATTTAAAATTTAATTGTTTTTATCATCATTGTTTTCTTAAATGTCGATTTCCTTTTCTTAAATCTTGAAAAGTTTGTAAATCTGGTTTGAAAACATTTTCGGATTAAAATAGTTCTCTTGTATACGACATCAATATCAATAACTGAATATGACAAATAAGTATTTTACAAAAACAGGATTTTTTTTTCTTTTTTGAAAAACATGGTGTTAATTTTGTATGAAATACAAACAAGATGGTGTTCTTTATATATTGATTGAAGCAGCACAACAATTTTGTAACCATCAACAGTTGGACCGTTGCAAAACTGGATAACCGACGCAAAAAGATCCTTCCATGACCATTCGCTACCGATTATTTGTAGTTGTTGATTTTAGTTCCAAACTAATCTTAGTATTCAACTATTCATGCAACTTTTAGCTATTCATGCAAATCTGAATTATTGCCAATCAAACTTCTTGGGCTCCCCTGTCAAGGGCTTTACCTGTTGACCCGCCAAGAGCGTTAGCCTTTGCTGCATTAAACCCTATCAAGGGGGTGATAACCCCTTGAAATTTTAATAGGAATCAGAATTGATATATTATTGATCGTTGGTTATGTTTACAAAGAAAAAGGAATACAAAATAAATAAGGAAGACAATGATCTAATAATGGAAAAGACAATAAAAAAGATGTGGAATTGCTTAATTGTAGGCTGCAACGGCCCTTAGCATATTGTTTGCATTGGTTGAAGAATTTCCCAAGTAAAGAAATGATGTTATGCAAATCCTCATGTATCTTTGTTTTATTATTATTTTATTTATTTTTTCCGACACTCTTCTTCAAGTTGAGTAGTAGGCTCTCTAATACCCAACTTGTCAAGACATTTGTTGAATATTCTTCAGTTGACGGCCTTTGTTAATATATCTGCTAATTGGTCTTCTGATCGAATGAATTGTAACTCCATAATTCCAGCTTCAAGTTTTTCTTTGATGATGTTCCAGTCAACCTCTACGTGTTTTGTACGATCGTGTTGAACATGATTTTCTGAAATTTGTATTGCGGCTTTGTTATCACACATCATCTTACTTCCTTCGGTTGGGGGGAACCCGATCTCGGTCAGAAGTTTGCGAATCCACATGACTTCTGTCAGGCCTCGTGCAATCCCCCTAAATTCAGCTTCAGCGCTGGATAAAGCAACTACCTTTTGTTTTTTACTTTTCCAGGTTACGAAGTTTCCGCCAACCAAAATAAAGTATCCTGATGTAGATCTTCGGTCGTCTTGATCTCCAGCCCAGTCCGCATCAGTATATAGTTGGATCTTTAGATGTTTGTTCTGCTGGAAAAGAACTCCATGGCTCACTGTTCCTTTTAGGTATCTAATAATCCTTATTACTGCCTCCATGTGGGTAACTTGAGGTTGATGCATAAATTTGCTAACTACTCCAACTGCATAAGACGAGTATGTGATAGATATATTAGTTTACCTACTAGCCGTTGATATCTTTCTTTGTTTGTAAACTCGGCTTCCTTTTCCATACGAAGTTTATGGTTTACCCTCATTGATGTGTCATCTGGCTTGTAATAAATCATTCCAGTCTCGGCTAGAAGGTCAAGAATTTATTTCTTCTGGTATATAAAGATCCCTTGTTTAGACCTTAGCACCTCTATTCCAAGAAAATACTCAAGTCTTCCCAAGTCTTTCATTTCAAATTCTGTAAACAAATTTGTCTTCAACGCTTTCATTTCTTCTTCATCGTTTCCTATAATGATCATGTCATCAACATATATTATTAAACAAGTTACAAGATTACCTCTTCGTTTAAGGAACAACGTATGATCGGAGTTGCTTTGCTGGTATCCATATTTGTTCATTGCTAGGGTGAATCTACCAAACCAAGCTCGAGGAGATTGTTTGAGCCCATATAGAGATTTTTTCAACCGACAAACTTCTTTATCCTTGAAATCTTTCGTGAACCCAGGTGGAGCTTCCATATAAACTTCTTCTTGTAATTCTTTGTGTAAGAAGGCATTCTTAACATCAAATTGATGAAGGGGGCATCCTTCATTTGCAGCAATCGAGAAAAGGACTCGGATTGTGTTAAACTTAGCTACAGGAGAACATGTTTCTGAGTAGTCGATTCCGTATGTCTGGGTATAGCCTTTGGCTACTAATCGTGCTTTATATCTTTTAATGGTTCCATCGGGTTTTGTAGGTTCCCTGGATGGATCAACACGAGATATCTCGATCTACGTAGGTGCGGAATCCCTGCGTAGGTCGTTACGAGCGTAGAAGACACGAATAGATCAAACACGATACGATAAACAAACACGTTATATTATAACCAAAACACGTGATACAATATCACTATTACAGACACGAACTCTCGTCCTCACGTTACAGCTCTCGTAACTTCGATAATGATCACACGAACTCTCTTCTAAGCTAAGCCGTAACCTATATAAATACACGACAACTTCGCCTGGCATGTTCAGGTGAAGTTGTCCATAACTTCGCTTGACTAACAAGTTCGCCTAAACAGCGAACTTGTTAGTAACTTCGCTTAAGACATATAAAACATAATTAATCATTACAGACTCGATTACAGACACTAGACTATGAACTACTGACATTATGCACCAACAGGTTTGTGTTTGATTGTAAACACCCAACAACATCCAACTGGTTTCTTTCCTGGTGGAAGATAACATTTTTTCCATGTGTTATTCTTTATTAGTGCTTTCATTTCGGTATCCATTGCATTTTTCCAATTTCTTGATTCTAGGGCTTGTTCAATAGAAGTAGGAATTTGTTTATTACATAGAGAGAAAGTAAAGGCCTTGGCATCTTTGGAAAGGTTCCCTTCGGCTATGTTTGCCATGGGATACCTAGATTCTTTAGATTGTTTTTCTAGAGAGTATCGTTTCGCTGGGATGCCTCTGTTGACTCTTGGAGGAAGAACATATTTCTCGGTTGTTTCTTTTTGTCTCGTTCTTTCTTTTGTTGGCTCTTGTTGTCTTGTTTCTTCCTGTATCGGTTCCTCCTCCTGCACTGTCTGTTGTATATCTATCTCATGGTTGTCAGATATATCAATAGGATTTTCATGTGATTCTTTATCTGCTATATCTTCCGATGTTTGAGAATCACTTGCCTCGGGTATCGGGTTAGGAAGATTTTGGTCTGGAACACTCATTGTTGGTCCACTAGATTGTTGTGAAGTATGTGACTCATCTTGGGCACTGTGATTGACTTCTTCAGATGATGAAGTCCATTTTGGAATCCATTTGAGCCAATTTAGTGTGTCATACTCTTCCTCCCCCTGACCACTGTGTTGGGTGGTAAAAAAGAACTCGGTTTCAAGGAAATCACAATTTATGGTAGTGTACATATGACGGCTTTTTGGATTGTAGCAGCGGTACCCTTTTTGATTGACACCATGGCCTACAAATACACATTTTTCGGCACATGGGTCGAGTTTACTTTGATTGTTTTTGGGTATGTGGACAAAGACAGAGCATCCAAATATTATTGGTTGTAATGTAAGAGCAAGCGGTAAGTTGGTAAATTTTGATAGAGCTTGAAGGGGGGTTTTTAAATCAAGGGCCTATGTTGGTAGTCGGTTGATAAGATACGTGTGACATTCGTCAATTTCGGGTCTTGTTTGTATTCGTTTTTGTATTTGTTTATTATGTAAACCGAAGCTTATGTTATAATCAAAATAATGGATTTATGTTACAATATTGTTTCACACTTGTTGGGTCTTGAAAACATCCTATTTTTATTTTTATTTATTTATTATTTATTTATTTATTTTTTTGTTGTTTTGTGTTTTTGTCTTGATCCATTTTGCATGAAAACTCTTGTGTCTCACACCCATATTTGACCACCAACATTACCCTATATATACACCACCTTTCCTCTTCATTTTCCCTTGCTACAACTCCAAAAAAAAAAACTCTCTCAAACATCAAAGATTCAGGGTTATCTTCTTAAGTGTTCTTGAAGGATTTTGGTCTTTCATCTTAATTAGTTTATGTAGCCTTATTAATACTTGTTTATGGTTGTGCAACATATATATAATATACACCCCTTGTTTACCTTTGGTAGTTACTTCTCCGATTCCGGTCGGTGAGGTTTCGGACCCCATAAGGCAAGGCTTCATGGAGGACTTCGTGTCCTTGATATATATACATCTATACAACTTGTTCATATATATTAATCTTGCTTATTTTAGTTTGTTGGTCATGTTTACAAGTTCCATGGTTATGGGTTTTTTAAAGTCTATGCTTCAGTTTAACCGTAAATAGCTCTAAACCGTAAACCGAACTTTGTTACTAGTTTTGTTTGTTTAAACATACTTAGTGTTAGATCTAAGTTTCTAAAATCATTTTTTACAAATTCTATGGTTATGGGTTTGTAGAATCTTACCTCGGTCTTAACCCGAAACACGATCCGAACCGAAAACCGAACTTTTGTTTAAAGACTTTATTGTTAACTTTTGGTATTTTTTTTATTTGTACATTATTATACAAGTTCTTTAGTGTTTGGACATGTGGAAACCATCTATTAACTTGTTGTGAGATGAAAACCGAACCAAACCGATTCTTGCTCGCTTAAGACACACAAGTGTGTTTTTTTTTAGCCATCAAGACTTGTATATTTCTTTAAAAATAGTTACAAATTGATTTTTAAATATTTTCTTAAGTACTTGGAAATGTTGGATCCAACTTGATCTCATAACAAAGTTTGGACCGACAAAACCGAACACTCGCTTAACGTGCGTTGTTAGTTCTAAAACAATGGAACTACATACTTGGTTAAGTCTTATTAAATTTTATTGAGTTATCTCATAACATTCAATATTTTGGAAAGTTGACTTTGGGTTTGACCAATTATCAAGACCCGAACCAACAACCCGAACACTCGATAAAAAAAACCCGTTTTAGTATCTTTATTCCAAAGGGATTTGCATTCTTGCATTTTACCCACCTTATTATTTAACATAGGTTGAGTAACTATTAAGGTTAGATACTTTAACCCGGTTTCGAGCAAACTTACATTTTTAAAGGGTTATTATTATAAATTCTTAAATAGTCACATTTTAAACCTTGAACTTTAACTATTTACATTTCTCAACATTTATTTTGTTTAAAGACCTTCAAGACAACCTTTCTAAATTCAAGACTTCTTTTCTTTTTAGGCATTGTGCGTTAAACTCGTCGTTCCGACAAATCTCCAAATTATCATCTTTCAAGTTTACCACTTGAAGGTGAGTACTTCATACCCCATTTTCCATCTTTTATTTTGGGGTGACATTTCATACTTATTCAACAAAATGCTTTATATTTGAATCTTAAACCACAAACGTAGTTGTATACTTTACCTAAATAATTGCTCGATTTGGTGTTCTATGCTTATATGCCTATGTGTTTATCGCTTTTGGTTGGTGGAACTATAAAATCCTAGACTATTTGGCATCCCCTTATAGCAAGGTGTCGTTAACGTAATGCAATTAACGATAACTATAAAATCCTAGACTATTTGGCATCCCCTTATAGCTAGGTGTCGCTAATGTGTTTAGCGATATCTATTTATTCAAATTACCACTTTTATTTATCGTTTCGTATGCAAGTTTTGTGGCTATCTTTATTATATACTAATATGATTAAACTTATGAATTGCTCACCGACCTTTGTGTTGACAAACTTTATTTTATGAAATGTTGCAGGTTTGCATCTTGGTTGATTTATGATTGTGAAGAAAACGACATCAAAGACCTTAGGATATTAGTAAAAATGAACAATATCAATTTGCCATATTTTGTGATATCTTGTTTATGGTTATTTTATGGATAATTGTTATGTGACATTTTCGATGTTGTGAAATGAAATGAGTTTATTAAATACTGTCACTTTAATTAGTGTCATGTGCTTATGGACAATCGTTACACCTCGGCATGTTCCGCCGCCTTTGGTCGGGGTGTGACAATATGCAGCAGTTGCGAGAGCTTCGGGCCAGAAGGACGTTGGTACTTGAGACTCAATCAGCAGGGCTCGAGTTATTTCTAAAAGGATGCGGTTTTTTCGTTCAACTGTGCCGTTTTGTTCGAGGGTGTGGGAGCACGACGTTTGGTGAATTATCCCTTTTGTTTGACAAAATTGTTTCATTGAATTATTAACGAATTCTCCACCGTTATCAGATCGTAAAATTTGAATATTGGTTTGAAATTGTGTTTGTATCATGGCATAAAACATAGTAAATTTATCAAAAACTTCATATTTATGTTTTAGAAAGTAAATCCATGTCACACGAGTGCAATCATCAACAAAGAGAACAAAATAACGAAACTTTTGTCCACCAATAACTTTGGTCGGACCCCATACGTCCGAATGGATAAGGGAAAAAGGTAGATTCACTCGTGTGTTATTTGGTTTAAAAGTATGTCTATGGCTTTTGGCCAAGACACAAGTTTCACAGGTTATTGTTTCATTTAAAGGAAATAATTTCGGAAATAAAAGGTGTAAATAACCGAGAGATGGGTGTCCCAATCTCCTATGCCATAACCACGCCTCTCTATTGATAGTTCCATGAGCCAACATCACAGTACCATGTTGAGTCACTTCGTCAACATAGTACAATCCTTCGCGTTCAGTGCCACGCCCAGTAAACAATCCTGTCTGGATATCTTGTAATATATAGAAGGTTGGGTGCATTAAAACCGTACAATTTAATTCTTTTGTCACATGGCTAATAGATAATAATTTATGTGACAAAGATGGTACATAAAAACAGTTCGAAAGTTTCAAAGTAGGTGATTTTTCAATAGTTCCTCCCTCCTTTACGGGAACTATTCCGACATTAGCGGTTTTTATGTGATTAATCTTAGGTTTAGAACTCGAAATTATGTCGGATAGTTCGAAAGTCATGGTGTCGGTAGTACCACAATCAAAAATCCATGATTTATTTAAGTTTTCACATGTATTAGCCATGTTAACTTCTCCGACAGTTTTATTTAGGTTATTTTTGTAAAAATCAGAATCGCTAGGGGAAATAATTTTAAGCATCTCAAACTCTTGACCAGTATCAAAATTAGCATATTCTTTAGGCAATTTTTTTGAGTTATTATGTATTTCCAAGGGTTTTTCAAATTTATAATAAAATTCAGGGGGGTTACTTAATATTTTTGAAACATAAGGGTCAATGAAGCTATGATCGCAAATAAGAGGGTTTGAGAGTTGGTTACCTCCATCGCTACCATTTTGATGAGGCGTTTCTTCTCCGGCGGATGCGATCCCTCCAAATCCACCATTAATTATTCTGATGGTGGCCCCTAGGTTCCTGACGACAACGGCCTCCTTTGCTCCTTCATTATTTCCTTTCTTCCCATTTGACATAAACCATAGTCCTTGTCCTTCCGATTCGTGAGACCTAGTGGTAGCTAATCCTACCGCCACCCTGTTCTGAGATGGTAGGTTAGGGGAGAGGTTTTGTTTTTGAGTTTAGTTTTGGGTATTGAGGATGCTTTTTAACAAGTTTGTGGTTTGCAATGTGAGCTCATCATTGTTGTTGTTTCCAGACATGATGTTTGATCACTGTTTTGACACAGAAACGATTTGAATCAAGTTTTTCTTGACAGGGCTGAATGAGTTTAAGAGTAGTAGATGATAAGCGGTTCGAGTGTAAGGCCCCGTTGCCGGTAACCCTACTTTCGTGTTGGATTTACTCATAAACACAGTTCTAAATATCAGAGTTAATTAAAACTTTACGCGGAATATAAAACTTTCATAAAACATTACATATCAATTCATAATCATGTCTTAAAACATTCCTCTTGTCTTTCAAAATCAAAACATAACTTAAAACATATCAGATCTTCAGATGCCAGGCTTTAGTCTTCTGCCATGTGTCCTCCACTCAAGCCAGCTGTCTCATCCTACTCACCTGCGTGCATACTAAAAGTCAGCTACGCTGAGTGAGTTCTAGATAATCATACAATACTATACAACACCTTCTTACATACATACGTACTTAACCTCATAACTTTCTCTTATACACACATAAGTACTCATACCTTCATTCTTACTTACATACTTTCTTTACATTCATAATCATACGTTTTAAAGAGCCTTTCGCCCTATAACCTCACAGATATTATAAGGGTCTGGTCCCTAACATCACAGATATTATAAGGGTCTGGTCCCTAACATCACAGATATTGTAAGGGTCTGGTCCCTAACATCACAGATATTATAAGGGTCTGGTCCCTAACATCACAGATATTATAAGGGTCTGCTCCCTAACATCACAGATATTGTAAGGGTCTGGTCCCTAACATCACAGATATTATAAGGGTCTGGTCCCTAACATCACAGATATTGTAAGGGTCTGGTCCCTAACATCACAGATATTATAAGGGTCTAGTCCCTAACATCACAGATATTATAAGGGTCTGGTCCCTTGCTTTCGAATATTAGTAGGGTTCAGTTTCCTCTTCGTTACCATACAACCATGCAACATACCTCGAGTATTATTAGGGCTTGGTACCCTTTTCGTAACCATACAACCATACAACCGTCATTTCCTTCTTTTATTAACTTTATTACGTTCATACACGTAAACATACATATCATACTTGCCATATTTATAACGTTACAACCTGACAGTACGTGCAATATCCGAAGATCGTTCACGTACCATCAAGCAATCATTCATACATATCACATATATCACATATGGCATACACTTATCACTTAGGATAAATGTATTAACAACACATCAAGTATGCACACAGCCCCGAAAACATAACAAGGAATGGGGCTAGAAACTCACCTGGATCCTGTTACGCTCGCCGTTGATCGTAATTCCTTTCTTTAACTGGGCTCGGCTAACTGTATAATATTTACACATATCAATTAACTACTACTACACGCTTTGTATTTCTATCTATAAATGACCCACAACGAACGGGGGTCCGGGGGCAGCGCCCCTGGCAGCGGGGTTCTAGGGGCGGCAGCCCCTAGCGGGGTCCAAGGGGCAGAGCCCCTGGCTGGGGTTAAGCTGCCAGGTCAGCTTGGAAAAATTTTATTTTCGATAACTGCCTTAACACATTTTCCATTAGATTTTTAATTTATTTTCTAAGCGAACTTCACTTTAGGCGAAGTTAAACCTTAGGCGAACTTGGCTTCAGGCGAAGTTAAACCTTAGGCGAACTTGGCTTCAGGCGAAGTTAAACCTTAGGCGAACTTGGCTTTTAGGCGAAGTTAAACCTCAGGCGAACTTGGCTTTTAGGCGAAGTTAAACCTCAGGCGAACTTGGCTTTTAGGCGAAGTTAAACCTCAGGCGAACTTGGCTTTTAGGCGAAGTTAAACCTCAGGCGAACTTGGCTTTTAGGCGAAGTTAAACCTTAGGCGAAGTTACCATTTCAGCGAAGTTGCCATCAGGCGAACTTGGCTTCAGGCGAACTTATCATCAGGCGAACTTGGCTTGCAGGCGAAGTTCATCAGGCGAACTTAGCTTGCAGGCGAAGTTCATCGCTTGAAGGCGAAGTTGCCCAGATGAAGGCGAAGTTGTCGCACTGCAGATCTGTTTGCCCATAACTCCTTCGTTTCTTAGCCAAATAACTCGATTTTGGTACCCACGGAATCGTATGATCGGCGCCTACAAATCCCAACCATCAAATCGGCCTAAAATCGACGTTTTAGGGGTCCGATTTGGGCAGTTGTGTTTCGGGTCCGATTAACCCGTCAAATCCTAACCATTTTCAGTAATATTAGCTTTGCGGGATTAGTTCTTACCTTTCCAACTCAGATCTACCAGCAAAATCTCGGGTTTCGACTTCGGATCTCGGTCGGTTATGTGTGTGTTTTTGAGTGTGTAAAAGAGAAAGATGGAAATAAAATGATATCTTGGGCTTGGGATGGGTATTTATATCTCTCAAGCCCACGGACCCAAGGCCCATTCTCATTTAACCCATCTTACGTAATCTAAGCCCATGACCCGTTCCTTACTCGACATTAAATAACTAAAACGTGAAATCACTAAACATAACTTTCTTTTATTTAACATTATAAAAATTTAGGATGTTACAAGTCTTCCCCCCTTAAGGAGGTTTCGTCCCCGAAACCTAACTATTATATAAACAAACTAGGGTAAAACTTGCGCATCTCATCCTCGGCTTCCCAAGTAGCATCTGATCCCTTGCGGTGTTTCCATATTACTTTTACCAAAGGTATAGTTTTGTGACGAAGCTGCTTCTCCTTGCGATCAACGATCTTTATCGGTTGCTCGATGTAGTTCAATTGTTCATCAACCTCGATGTCCATTAATGGCGCGTGAGACGTGTCATCAGCTAGACACTTCCTCAGATGAGAAACATGGAAGGTTGAATGAATTCCTTCTAACTCATCGGGTAAATCCAGCTTATAAGCTACTTCCCCCACACGATACAAAATTTTAAATGGTCCAATGTACCTCGGACTTAGCTTCCCTCTCTTTCTAAAACGGATAATTCCTTTCCAAGGCGAGACCTTAAGCATCACATAGTCGCCAACGTTAAACTCAATTGGTCGTCGCCGCTTATCCGCATAAGACTTTTGTCTGTCTTGAGCGGCTTTCATTCTTGCTTTGATCTGATCAAACTTTGAAGACGTTTCTTGAACCACTTCTATACTTCCCATTTCCTTCTGACCAATCTCACCCCAACACACCGGGGTTCTACATCGCCTACCGTACAGCATCTCAAACGGTGGCATACCAATACTCGAATGGTAACTGTTGTTATAGGAGAACTCTGCCAGATGCAGATGATCATCCCAACTTCCACCAAAATCTAAAACGCAAGCACGTAGCATATCCTCAAGGGTTTGGATCGTCCTTTCAGACTGTCCATCGGTTTGAGGATGATACGCCGTACTGATGTTCAACCTCGTCCCCATAGCTTCATGAAATTTCTTCCAGAACCTCGAAGTAAACCGTGTATCCCTATCAGACACGATCGATAACGGTACTCCATGCTTGGTTACCACTTCCTTGATGAACAAGCTTGCTAACGTTTCTGACGAGATGGCCTCTCGTATGGGCAGAAAGTGAGCACTCTTGGTCAAACGGTCCACAATCACCCAGATGGTATCATGATGCTTAGCTGTACGAGGTAGCTTAGTTATGAAATCCATGGTGATGTGTTCCCATTTCCACTCAGGTATCTCTAGCGGTTGCATCTTCCCATAAGGCTTTTGGTGCTCGGCCTTGACTTGTAAGCAAGTTAAGCACTTACTAACATAATCCACTACATCATTCTTCATTCCTGGCCACCAGTAATCTCTTTTCAAGTCTTGGTACATCTTTGTAGCTCCAGGATGGATTGAGTACCTTGACTTATGAGCTTCATCTAAGATTCGACTTCTAAGATCACCATGGCGTGGAATCCACATACGGTCAAATCTAGTTTTAACTCCATGAGTGTTTTCCATCAACTCATCTTGCTGGCCATAAATCCTTTCTTTCTTTATTAACCCTTCGTCTACTAACACTTCTGACTGCACTTTGATGATTTCTTCAAAAAGACTTGAGTTCATGATCAACTTATATGACTTCACGGTTACAAGGACTTCCTCATTCTTACGACTTAACGCATCAGCGACCACGTTAGCCTTACCGGGGTAATACTTAATCTCACAGTCGTAATCCTTTATCAATTCTAACCATCTTCTCTGTCTCATGTTCAGTTCTTTCTGCTCGAAGAAGTACTTTAAACTCTTATGATCGGTATAGATAGTACACTTAGTGCCGTACAGATAATGCCTCCATATCTTAAGAGCATGCACTACAGCTGCTAACTCCAAATCATGCGTCGGATAAGTACTCTCATGGACCTTCAACTGTCTAGACGCGTAGGCTATCACCTTCCCTCGTTGCATCAACACGCAACCTAACCCTTGATGCGAGGCATCAGCACAAACAACAAAATCCTCATCACCATCGGGTAAAGTAAGGATTGGAGCTTGCGTGAGTCTCTTCTTCAATTCTTCAAAGGCTTCCTCCTGAAACTTTCCCCAATTGAATACTATCGTCTTTCGGGTCATACCGGTCAGCGGTGCGGCTATCTTGGAGAAACCTTCGATGAATCTCCTATAGTAGCCAGCTAACCCTAGGAAGCTTCGTATATCAGTCGGATTCTGCGGAGTCTTCCAATTCGTTATCGCTTCAATCTTAGCTGGGTCCACGGTAATCCCCTCCGGATTAACCACATGACCTAAAAATTGCACTTCTCTTAACCAGAATGCGCACTTCGAAAACTTGGCGTACAACCTTTCTTTCTTCAGAACTTCCAATACCTCTCTCAGATGCTCGGCATGGTCAGACTCACTCTTTGAATAAATCAATATATCATCGATGAAGACGATAACCGACTTATCCAACATCGGTCGACACACCCTATTCATCATGTCCATAAATGCTGCAGGAGCATTTGTTAGACCGAATGACATTACAAGGAACTCGTAGTGTCCATACCGCGTTCGGAACGCTGTTTTAGGGATGTCTACCTCTTTCACCTTCAGCTGATGGTAGCCTGATCTGAGATCTATTCGTGAGAACCAACTCGAACCTTGCAGTTGGTCAAACAGATCGTCAATCCTAGGCAAGGGGTATCTATTCTTTACCGTAAGCTTATTCAACTCACGATAGTCTATGCACATTCTCATACTTCCATCCTTTTTCTTCACAAACAAAACCGGTGCGCCCCACGGAGAAACACTCGGTCTGATAAAACCCTTGTCGAGGAGTTCTTGCAGTTGGGACATCAATTCCTTCATCTCGGACGGTGCTAGACGGTAAGGCGCCTTCGCGACGGGCTGGGCTCCTGGTACTAGATCTATCTGAAATTCTATCTCTCGCTCAGGTGGCAACCCCGGAAGATCCTCAGGGAATACTTCTGGGTAGTCGCGCACAATAGGAACATTCTTCATTTCTTTCGTCTCGGCCGTAGCGTTGACAACATACGCCAGGTAGGCACCGCACCCTCGCCTTAACAAACCCTCGGCTTTTATCATCGAAATGACATTAAGCCCATAACTCTCCTTATCACCATAAACCGTCACCGCACTACCATCCAATGACTTTAACCTTATCATCTTACTTTTACATACTATCTGAGCCTCAAACTCAGACAACCAATCCATACCCAAGACTACATCGAACCCTCCTAAGGCCATAACATACAAAGTAACAGGGAACTCATGTCCCTCTAACACTATCTTACAATTCTTAACCATTTTTGTTATTTTCACCGAAGTGTCACTTGCGGTTTCTACTACAAAAGTTTCAGACACTCGGCAGCCTTTAATTTTAGCTAGTTTACTAAACGTCGTAGCTACAAAACTTCTATTCGCACCAGAATCAAATAATACAGAAGCGGAAACATCGTTCACTAGAAACGTACCTGTGACGACATCCGGAATCTGCCTGGCTTGTTCCTGGGTCAGCATGTAGGCTCTAGTTCTGGGCCTAGCTTGATCGGCATCCTTCTTTCCAGTACCTCCAGCTACACCTTCAGTGCACTCCCTTGACATATGGCCTGTCTTGCCACATTTGTAACATGCTGGCTTCGCACTGCACTCATTGGCATAATGCCCTACCTTCCCGCACTTATAACAGGCATTCGACCCCATTCTGCATTCTCCACCATGAGCCTTTCCACATTTGAGACAAACATTAGAACTTTTACCCCACTTGCACTCACCACCATGCCTCTTCCCGCAGGTCTTACACGATCTCTTCTCCCACACTTTCTGTTTCTTATCCTTGGAGTTCCATAACTGAGTACCGGGTCGTTTAGCAGGAGTGACCCCTTTCTTCTCTTTCTCTTCGTCCCTTTCCACCCTATCATCCGCGGCCACGTCAGCATAGACCATTTCCGCGAGTCCAACAGCCGAATCAAAAGTAGCAGGTTGAATCGCCCTGACTAACATGCGGACCTTTTGTGGCAACCCCCTCACATAACATTTGATTCTCTTGACCTCAGTGTCAACCATGTCAGGCACCAACCTAGATAGTCGGTTGAACTCCGTGGTATACTCACGATGCGTCATCATACCGGCTTTTAAATTCTGGAACTTCATCTCCGTTCTTTCAACCTCGGCATCTGCACAGAACTTCTTCATTACCAACTCTTTCAAATCTTCCCACTTCATCTCTTTGATCTCTTCACGGGTCTTCCTCTGCTCCACACTCTCCCACCAATACATAGCCTCATCTACGAATGACTGAGTAGCATAACCCACAGCTTGGTCGGGACGGCATTCGCTAATGCGGATAACCTTGTCCATAGCGGTTATCCACTGGAGAGTAGCGATTGCGTCTCCTAAACCAGTCAGCTTAGGCGGGTCACAACCTTTGAAGGACTTATAGCTGCACCCACCTTGTCCTCCTCTCCTATCATCGACTTTCACAGACTTATCCCCACTCGAGGCCCCTCTTTCACCTTCCCCATCCTTTCTACCATCACCACCCGCCCCTTCAGCAGTTCGCTCACGGCTTCCAGCAGATCCTTCGGGATTCAGGTTCTTCACAGCAGCAACTACAGCCTGAACGATGGCTGCTTGAACTGCGGGGCTAAGTTGAACTTCTTCGTTGTTGTTCTGGTCTCCTCCAGCTGCGCTTCCTTCATCTTCGGTGTGGGAAGCTTCTTCCACCGAGGGTTGCCGGACAAGACGAGGCCTGCCACGACGCCCAGTGCGACCCCCAGTTTCAACAAATTCTCCAGCTCCAGCCATTAGTATTCTAAAGGGGAAAACACAAACATCATCACTCAAGGAACTATCTAGTACAAGGATAGTAAGGCTAACAGGTAATAACAGTGGCCAGTTGTGATTAGCTGATCACGTTACTTTCCGCGTCCTATACACTTCCTTTTATGAGTCTATTTGTGCTGGTTCTACTTAAGTAGTTAGTCAATTCAAAACAATCAATTATTCCTATCCGTACCATTCTCATATCTTTTCTTTCTCATTAACGTATATCATTTAATCATACCTTTCACCTTTACTGATCTTGCTTGAGCGACACATGGCATTCTTGAACTGGCATCTTCTTTCTTTTCTTACTTAATTCCCATTCTCTGTTCGAGTCTAAGCATGTAGGATGCTTAAATCTCTCGAACTTTGCTCTGATACCAACTTGTAAGGCCCCGTTGCCGGTAACCCTACTTTCGTGTTGGATTTACTCATAAACACAGTTCTAAATATCAGAGTTAATTAAAACTTTACGCGGAATATAAAACTTTCATAAAACATTACATATCAATTCATAATCATGTCTTAAAACATTCCTCTTGTCTTTCAAAATCAAAACATAACTTATAAAACATATCAGATCTTCAGATGCCAGGCTTTAGTCTTCTGCCATGTGTCCTCCACTCAAGCCAGCTGTCTCATCCTACTCACCTGCGTGCATACTAAAAGTCAGCTACGCTGAGTGAGTTCTAGATAATCATACAATACTATACAACACCTTCTTACATACATACGTACTTAACCTCATAACTTTCTCTTATACACACATAAGTACTCATACCTTCATTCTTACTTACATACTTTCTTTACATTCATAATCATACGTTTTAAAGAGCCTTTCGCCCTATAACCTCACAGATATTATAAGGGTCTGGTCCCTAACATCACAGATATTATAAGGGTCTGGTCCCTAACATCACAGATATTGTAAGGGTCTGGTCCCTAACATCACAGATATTATAAGGGTCTGGTCCCTAACATCACAGATATTATAAGGGTCTGCTCCCTAACATCACAGATATTGTAAGGGTCTGGTCCCTAACATCACAGATATTATAAGGGTCTGGTCCCTAACATCACAGATATTGTAAGGGTCTGGTCCCTAACATCACAGATATTATAAGGGTCTGGTCCCTAACATCACAGATATTATAAGGGTCTGGTCCCTTGCTTTCGAATATTAGTAGGGTTCAGTTTCCTCTTCGTTACCATACAACCATGCAACATACCTCGAGTATTATTAGGGCTTGGTACCCTTTTCGTAACCATACAACCATACAACCGTCATTTCCTTCTTTTATTAACTTTATTACGTTCATACACGTAAACATACATATCATACTTGCCATATTTATAACGTTACAACCTGACAGTACGTGCAATATCCGAAGATCGTTCACGTACCATCAAGCAATCATTCATACATATCACATATATCACATATGGCATACACTTATCACTTAGGATAAATGTATTAACAACACATCAAGTATGCACACAGCCCCGAAAACATAACAAGGAATGGGGCTAGAAACTCACCTGGATCCTGTTACGCTCGCCGTTGATCGTAATTCCTTTCTTTAACTGGGCTCGGCTAACTGTATAATATTTACACATATCAATTAACTACTACTACACGCTTTGTATTTCTATCTATAAATGACCCACAACGAACGGGGGTCCGGGGGCAGCGCCCCTGGCAGCGGGGTTCTAGGGGCGGCAGCCCCTAGCGGGGTCCAAGGGGCAGAGCCCCTGGCTGGGGTTAAGCTGCCAGGTCAGCTTGGAAAAATTTTATTTTCGATAACTGCCTTAACACATTTTCCATTAGATTTTTAATTTATTTTCTAAGCGAACTTCACTTTAGGCGAAGTTAAACCTTAGGCGAACTTGGCTTCAGGCGAAGTTAAACCTTAGGCGAACTTGGCTTCAGGCGAAGTTAAACCTTAGGCGAACTTGGCTTTTAGGCGAAGTTAAACCTCAGGCGAACTTGGCTTTTAGGCGAAGTTAAACCTCAGGCGAACTTGGCTTTTAGGCGAAGTTAAACCTCAGGCGAACTTGGCTTTTAGGCGAAGTTAAACCTCAGGCGAACTTGGCTTTTAGGCGAAGTTAAACCTTAGGCGAAGTTACCATTTCAGCGAAGTTGCCATCAGGCGAACTTGGCTTCAGGCGAACTTATCATCAGGCGAACTTGGCTTGCAGGCGAAGTTCATCAGGCGAACTTAGCTTGCAGGCGAAGTTCATCGCTTGAAGGCGAAGTTGCCCAGATGAAGGCGAAGTTGTCGCACTGCAGATCTGTTTGCCCATAACTCCTTCGTTTCTTAGCCAAATAACTCGATTTTGGTACCCACGGAATCGTATGATCGGCGCCTACAAATCCCAACCATCAAATCGGCCTAAAATCGACGTTTTAGGGGTCCGATTTGGGCAGTTGTGTTTCGGGTCCGATTAACCCGTCAAATCCTAACCATTTTCAGTAATATTAGCTTTGCGGGATTAGTTCTTACCTTTCCAACTCAGATCTACCAGCAAAATCTCGGGTCTCGACTTCGGATCTCGGTCGGTTATGTGTGTGTTTTTGAGTGTGTAAAAGAGAAAGATGGAAATAAAATGATATCTTGGGCTTGGGATGGGTATTTATATCTCTCAAGCCCACGGACCCAAGGCCCATTCTCATTTAACCCATCTTACGTAATCTAAGCCCATGACCCGTTCCTTACTCGACATTAAATAACTAAAACGTGAAATCACTAAACATAACTTTCTTTTATTTAACATTATAAAAATTTAGGATGTTACATCGAGCAGATTGATCCTAAGACCAGAAAACCTGCTTTGATACCATATTTTAATAGGAATCAGAATTGATATATTATTGATCGTTGGTTATGTTTACAAAGAAAAAGGAATACAAAATAAATAGGGAAGACGATGATCTAATAATGGAAAAGACAATAAAAAAGATGTGGAATTGCTTAATTGTAGGCTGCAACGGTCCTTAGCATATTGTTTGCATTGGTTGAAGAATTTCCCAAGTAAAGAAATGATGTTATGCAAATCCTCATGTATCTTTGTTTTATTATTATTTTATTTATTTTTTCCAACAGAAACCCCTCATGGTTTCGCCCTTTAGAATCATTAAGGTTCTATGGTGTTTGGATCAGAATAGTCTTAATTGATTTTATGTCTCACCCTCTCTGAGTTAATGTTTATTTTAAATTTTAATTTGTTCTTAACTAACTTCAATTATATTGAAGAAGTACATGACAACAAAAATCACCAACAATAACCATATCCTATAGAAGATAAAATAATTACTTTTTATTTATTTTTTGATTTATAAAGCACACTCCCTTTATCAAATTGTTTTACTGTACATACACAAACTGAATTTATTGATTCTTAAGTTATAAAAGTCAATTTAGAGTTTACTTCTTTTTTTAACTCCTAAATCTTTATGGAAAAATTACCAGAATATACAAATCAAAAGTTTCATAAATGTCCTCTTCAAACAATATCGTCAGCCACATGTTTTTAAGATGGCACGACGTGTTATCAATAATTCAAAGGACGATTTATTTGTTCAACAAAACTCATCGGGACAACCTATTTTTTCACCAAACTCATCTCTGACGAATTGTTAGATTCAACAACTCGTCGGGACGACTTGTTTAAAAACTCTTCGGGACGACATGTTCAACAGGCTCGTCTGGACAAGATGCATGTTTACATACTCGTCTGGACCACGTGCTTGTTCACCAAACTCGTCTGAGACAACCTGTTTTGGACCAGCTAGCATTATTTAATTGGAGAACAAACACGTCGGGCGAGCAAAAAAACGCGACGTTTTTGAAGAAGACACATCTGAAACTCTTATTTTGTGAGAAAATAAAAAAAAATCACTCTCTATAATGACATTTTGGGAATTTCCACTATCACTTACTTTCTTTCTTGTCTTTTTTTTGCTTTTCTTTTTCACCTATTAAATAAAGCTTGTTTTTCTGTTTCTCCTTCTTAGTTACTAAATTTTTATTACTAACTATTTAATATTATATATATATATATTTAAAAGACAATGTCGGTGGCACTCACAAAGTGTATTTGGTTCGTGTAATAGTTATGTTCTAACCTAGTTATACCATATAAAAGTTTCAGGCTAACCTAATAAAGTTGACGAATTCAAACAAAAAAAGAAGTGGAGAGTCGCGCATAAGATAAATAAATCTAACTACATTATTAAAGCAAAACAAGTTATTTATATGTCATTTAACTAATCATTTCATATAGGATATATGTTCACATGTTATTTAACTAAACACTTCACATAGGATGCCAATTGAATGTCATGCCATTATTTCCTATTATATCATGGCACATGACCCGTTTACCTATTATAGCCCCATGATCTATAAGGCTTTAAAAAATTTTGAAAAATAAATTACTGTATGATATGGGTTTCAAACTCAAGACCTCATGTTTCAAACCTAATGTGCTTACCAACCCTACTAAAGTGATAATTGTGTTAGTATTTTTTACTTAACATATATAAATGTAGTTTCTCTTCAAGTATAAAACCGAAATTACACTCAATTGTTAACATTTCCATAATTCACAATTTCAACTGTCTTCTCATCTCTTTAACACAATCATTTAAGATTGTTCGTCATTTCTCTTTTCATTTTAAAATATAATATATTTTTATTTATTTTCTTTAACAACCAAACTTTAGTCTTTGTAAATTTAGTTTTAAATTTGTGACAACATTTTTTCATAAATATCATCTTTATACACACAATATTTAATATAACAATATCGATATGAATTTTGTATTTTTATAATAAATCTAACACCAATGTTTTGTTTTTCACTTAAAATTATAATGCATAATATATAAAAACTTATTAAAAAAGTCATAAATAAAAATTAATATAAGAAATAACTGAATTTAAATATTACATATAATAAATCTTTATTTTTATTATATTTTTCATTCGTGTGAAATACGGGCTCTAACCTAGTATATATTAAAACAAGATTTAAGGCTATTCTAGCTTTGACTTTTAACCGGGTAGTAACGACTTTTGTCTTTTGGGAAAAGGCGGGAGTTAAAATTTTAGCATGGGATAAATTGTTATTTTGGTGTAATTTTATAAGTAAAACGTAGATAAGTCTGTGTGTCTATGTTACAAAAAAACGATGTAAGATTAACTGATATTTCGAAATTATGAACGAACATTAACGTTTTTAGAGTAAGTTTATAATGCTTAACATTTTATAAAACTAAAATTTCTATATGAACAAGTTTATGACTTTGAATATTTAATAATACAAGTTAATGTTAATTTAATGTTTGTTTTACAGAAAGCGTTGAATCTTTATATGATAATGTAAGCTAATCAATTTGTGTAAAGAATTTATTCAAATAGAAAGTCTACCAATATTTTTTATTGGATTTAGGAGTAGTCAATTGGTGCGAGACTTATTCTTTTAGGTAATATACTCAAAATGTTCAAATATCCTTTTATCCAAAAAGTTCAATGACTTGTTTTCCAATGTACTTGAAAAGGAATATTACTAAAATAGTCATGTATGACCAACGCTAGGGTCTGGGCTCCGATTGTGGTTGATCAATCGACTTTCGTTACTTTTTTGTTTTCATATTCATAATTTGGACATCATTCGCACTCTTTTACGAACACAAACAAAAATTCATACTTTCTCAAGTGTTCGTATGCCATCTATTGTAAATTTTAACATCAAAAGAGAAGATTAAGAGGTTAATAAACTTGTCTTTAAGAACTCTTGATATATTTATTTTAAATGATGATTACTATCTATGTTAGTAAACAGAGCAAGATATAACCACTTCCTTGAAGACCTCTAGGGGGTGTTTGGTAGAGGGAATTGAGGGGTGAGAAATGGAATTGGAAAGAATTCTCTTGTTTGTTTATGAAAGAAAGAGGTGAGAAATGGAAATAAACCATTTCCATTTCTCTGATTTTGTTTCTCTAAAAAAGGAGGAGAATTGTATTTCTCGACATTCATTTCTCCCATTTTCCTCCTTTTCCTTTCAAACTCTTTCTTCTGCAAATGAAAGGCTCTCTCGACGTTCATCTCTTCCGATGACGGTCGTTGCCGGCTTCCATTTTTGAATCCTAGGCAACAGAGATGACGGAGGTAAGATGGTGATGTTTCATTGGACTTCTAAATCTGCTTTCTCCATCGATGATGGCCGTTGCCGGGTTTCGTTTTGGAGCTCTAATCAACGGCGGTGGTGGTCTCGAGTAAGCATTAGGGTTTCAATCTCATTCATATATTACGGTAATATAAGCTACTCGCCTCTGTATTGTGGCCACTTTGAAACCCTATCGGAGATACCATCTTATTAATCATTTCTCAGTTTAATCTGTGCTCATACATTATTGTTAATGTATCATCATGTAATCAGATGCTTATTATTGTTAATTAACAAGCTTCCTCTTGTTAATTATATGTATTTAGATCTTAATTCCACCATTTTTTGATGCTTAGCCATCTCTTTGATGCTAAAATTATTATTATTATTATTATTATTATTATTATTATTATTATTATTATTATTTTTAATTTTTTTTATTTGATGCTTGCAGAAGTGAAATTAGCAAGAAGAGAAGCTTCTGAGAATGAGGTATGTTTATTGATTCAGTTAGATAAATTTAATAATAATAATAACAATAATAATAATAATAATAATACTGAATATTGATTGTTGTAGAACTGTTGTTTTAAAATGATAATTAGTGTATACTAAGTTTAATGTTTTTTTAATTATTTGTTATGTAGTAAGCTTCAAAGTGAAGCACTGAGAGAGGCAATTACTCAGATTACTACTGATGCCAAGGAGAAGAAGAGAAATTTTACCGAAACAATTGAGCTTCAAATTGGTTTGAAGAATTATGATCCGCAAAAGGATAAGCGGTTCAGTGGTACCGTAAAACTGCCGCACATTCCTCGCCCCAAGTTGAAGGTTTGCATGCTTGGAGATGCTCAGCATGTTGAAGAGGTGATTTAACTGTTATTTTTTATTTCATTTAACTCAACGGTGAAAATGCATGGTATATTTAATTGAACATTAAGGTTTACGAGTAATGCTATTGTTATATGTTACATTAATAGTTCTGCTGATAACTGTGATATACACAAGGGAGTTGATGTTATAGGTTGTTTGAACAATTTGAACTTGACCAATAATCCAATATAGTCTTAATGGGATGTTTATAATAGATTGCATCATGCGGAAGTGTTTGGTTCATAGTTGTTAATAGCGATCATAGCAAGCGAGTGATCAGTGTGGCATTAGGGCTTTGCTTTCTTTCTGATTTTACACGTGATAAGTAGTGAGATTTCTGGTTTTTTTGGATTTAATATATACATAAATATATACCTATAAAATAGCAGGTTGTTGTTAAATATGCTGTATAAAATAGTGTGTGTGGGTATTAATAATAAAAACATTGTATTTGGATAAAATATACATGTAAAATGTTTCTGAAGTTTTTTTTTCTAGTGTATAGCTAAACATAAAATAGCATTCCCTATTTCATTATCGCCAATTAGCTTATAGGTAGCTTGTCGTTTGCTATTTGCTTATGACAACTATGGTTTGGTCAATTTGTTTATTCAAGCAATCTAATTATTTTCAAGCAAACTTGCAGGCCCAAAAGATTGGACTTGAGTATATGGACGTTGAGGGTCTGAAGAAGCTGAACAAGAACAAGAAGCTAGTGAAGAAACTTGCTAAGAAGCACCAAGCTTTCTTGGCTTCTGAGTCTGTCATCAAGCAGATTCCTCGTTTGTTGGGCCCTGGTCTAAACAAAGCTGGTAAGTTATATTTTTCTGTCTTACTAAACCAACACGTTGTGTTTACATTTATCAATCTTATTAAGTGTAAATTAGTCCCTGCACACAGTGTTTTCTTTGCAATAGCCTTAAGTTTGTATATTCTATTTGTAAATTACTGGTGTGGCTTTGGTGATGCCATGCCAGCTGCCATTTGCATAAAGATTTTATGGAAAATGTAATTTTTTATAAAAAGCAGTGATATTGTTATTGGTTTTTACAAAATTCGTAAAATTTGTTTGCAAAAATAAAGAGAATGTACAAAGCTTGTGTCTTTTTCATGCAATTTGCTCTTACTCTTTGTAAACTGTCACCATGATTTTTGTTATTAAAATGCAGGTAAGTTCCCGACCCTTGTTTCCCACCAGGAATCTCTTGAGGCAAAGGTCAACGAGACCAAAGCAACAGTCAAGTTCCAACTGAAGAAGGTGCTCTGCATGGGAGTTGCTGTTGGAAACTGCAGCATGGAGGAGAAGCAAATTTTCCAAAACGTTCAAATGAGTGTCAACTTCAGTTCTTAGTTTTGTCTTTTTTTCTTTGATTTGTTTGTTGATATTTAAAAGACATTTCTAGGGTTTATGGACTCGCTGATGATTTTGTTTGCAAGGTCGCGGACCTGGTTTCGGTGGACATTCACCTTCAAATCTGTTATTGTGGATATGGATCACGTAATGGTAACCAACTCTGTTGAATCAAACTGATAAGATGGTTAGTGTTTGTAGTTTTATATTGGTTTTCGTTTTTACTTTGGGATTTGATCGAACAGGTGACGGGGCAAGTTCTAATTTGGCGAATGTGTGTATTTGTTGGAGTTTCTCTTATTACGTACTGAAATGATGAGATTAATCTCATTATAGTGCTGATTTTTGGATGTTTATGGATTCAATGGTGGTCGGATCCGTTTGCTTTGGGTACTTTAAGGGGCGTTTATGTGGTTGCTTCCGCAGTATGGCTATTTTTGGCCTTTTTAAGTGTTTCTACACTTTGTTTCCACCTATGCACGCGATTACTTGATGGTCCGTTTCTTGAAAACGTTTTCGGTTTGTTGTGATAATAAATATTTGTTATGAAAAAAATACTTGTGCTAATGATAAAGTTGATATAATTCTCTGTTTATTTTCTATGTACCAAACAAGAGAAATGATTCTCAGCTATATTTCTCTACCGAAATCTCTGTACTACCAAACAGAACAGTCAATTCTCATTCTCCAGACCAATTCCCTTTCTCTGCAATTCCATTTCTCTATTCCATTTCTCTACAATTCCATTCTCTGTACCAAACACCCCCCTAGTGTCTTAAAGAGAGATTTTGTACCCGATGATCTACAATAGTTTAAAGAAACTACAATAAAAAACAAACTCTTGATTAAAAGCCAAGGGATAAACATATAATGGACATGTTAACATTCACCTTAACCTTATAAATTTAATGTTATCTCTTTTCTTATTTCACTACATACTCACAAAACTCGCACTATTTATAAAAATTAAACTTCAGTAGTGTTAAATTGAAATAAAAATTAATAATAACTTATTCATCCACGCGTTCTCACGACACTAACTTAAAGATACATTATTTTTATTTGAGTAAAGTGTCGTTTTCGTCATTGTGGTTAGGCAAATAATGCGAATTTATTCCAATATGTTTATATTTTTTGCATATGGACCATCCACGTTTCCCAATTCTTGTCAATTACATCCAAATCACTAACCCAGTTAAATTGAATCGTTAAGTCAGGGGTAGACATGTCTTTTTACTCTTTTTTTATTATATGAGTATAGTGCCAAAATCATCCATGAAGTTTGGTCACATCTGCGAATTTCGTCCAAAAATATTTTTTTTCGCAATTAGACCCTCGATTTTTTCCAACCGTTGCCAATTTCGTCCAAATTGTTAACTCGGTCTAAATTCAACGTTAACTCAGGGGTGCTACTGTCATTTTACATGTTGTTGTTGTTGTTATTATTATTATGTGCTTGTTCGATAACATATATAACATCTCACAATTCCTATGATTGAATCCAATATAGCATCCTTTTGTTTATTCCTTTTTATTTTTAGTCATATAAAGTGTTTAGCTCAGTATAAAACTCCTTGGTGTTTGTCTTCTCGGTTAAAGATTTGTTGGAGCCACACCATAACTCGGGTTTGGGGGGATTTGTGGAACTAATCATGCCTTTATGCGTGCGCCCGGAAAGATAGGCCGACTGCTGAGCCCACTCTGGCTCAGCCGCACCACCCAGTGCAAATTATGTTTTTTACGGTATAGTGATTATCACCTGTTGGAGTATTTGGAATGCTACGAACGAGAGGCTATTTGAAGGCACAAGTATCAAGATTGAAGACATAATTGGAGAAATTAAGTCCCTAGGCTTTTTATAGTTTAAGCATGGATCTAATTGTAAATTGATAAATTGGTCTAATAAGTGGTGTTCTTACAACTTTATATAGTTGCTGGTTTTTTGGGCTCCCCTTTTACTTATTGTAACACCATGAAAATAACCCATCTGGTTTTGGGTCAAAAATGTAAATTTTAGAAGTTGAAGGGCCAAAAATGTCAAACCTGGAACTAGAGGGACTGAAAATGAAACTCTGCATCTTCGCGTATCGCGAAGATGCAAGGCAGAACAACTTCGCGTATCGCGAAGTTGCTGGCACACATTTCAACGTTATTCAGTGACGTGGTGACACGTGTCAGCACGGGGTTGATTTTGCGGCGCCGTCATACATCTTCACGTATCGCTAACCGCCATAGGCTACATCTTCGCGTATCGCGAAGATGCATAAAATCGCCTATAAATAGGACAGCCACGAGTTCAGCCCCATTCATCCCATTTTCACACTCATTTCACACACATAACCTAGGGAATCGTGCCAAGAGAGTTCCGGGGTTCCGAGGGTTGTTCTCGCGAAGAAACGAGGTGTTGTTACGCTGCTGAACGAACTGCTGATCTTGTAAACGAAGCACAAGCTGAAGTGCTACTGATTTCTTAAGTTCTTAAGTTACGCCTAGCCAATTAAGGTAGGATTAAGGTTAAGTTACTTTACTAGTTATTTTAAATACATAGATATAACTTAGTTAAGGGTATAGTCGTTAAACTGTTAATATTTTCCAAGTAATGTCTTATAAAGCAAAAACGTTGCTTCCACGTGAAGTAATGTTACCAAAACTATTATTTTGACGGGCACATAGTAACTGGAATGGGGTATCATTAGTAGACTCTTCTTGCCTAAGGAAAGCAATTCGTATACATCCCAATCAACCGTGGGACCCGTTTGCTTACCTGAAGAAGTTTGCCAACGTGATATCCTTTATTAGGCCAAAGCGTGCTATTCCAAACGTCATATGTAAATCCAAAGTATTTTCATAAAACGACTATAACTATACTAAGATTAGGTCAGACCTAAGAGTCTGCTGATCAGACCTCGAGTCTGCTGAACTGAATCAGACTTCAAGTATGCTAATCAGACCTCGAGTCTGCTGAACTGGAACAAACTTAAAGTCTGCTGAATATTACCAACTTGATACTTATGCGAACCTATTATGATATATAGGTTGATAGCATACTGAAGCTAAGGATATTGATATTCCGACTGATAATATAAGGTGAACACGTAAACCTTTTACTGTCTGAACTGATTTTACTCTTGTAATAGACAGGTTGTTTATTACAAAAAGTCTGATAAATGTTTGTATGAGATAAAATCTCTAAAATCATTATAATACAAAGTAGATAATAAAAAGCAACTCAGACGAAATACACATGTGTCTGGATCCAAACATAACTGATAATTGGCATACAAAACCAAGTCAGTAATAACCAGTTCTCCATAAGGGTTACATAGCCTAGGGGAAGGTTGTCTCCGAACAGGGGCTATGTACTCGGGGAACCTTTGAATTGTGTGTGTAGGGCAGTGGTACAAATCCCGGAAATGGATAAGCATTCCTGCTGAGATTGTGAACAGAAAACTATGTTTGTATTTAACGACGGTTATAAACTGTTTTATCGAGTCAACGTTTCACCAGCATATAGCTGACGTGTTTTCCCACCCTTGCAGGTAACTAGATGACAATAGATGGTATACAAGGATTGGAGTCATAGAAGATCGCTCGAGATGGCTCGTTTTTGAATACTTATAAATCCTTGTATTATTAAAATCACTGTTTGTAAAACTGTAACTCAGGTGTTTAATTCCCGAGTAATTTTTGATAATGTAAATTAATAATTTAATATTTAAATACTTCCGCTAAAATGAACCCGCTACTCTGATATATTTACAAAACAGATACCAACTGTTGGTCACACCTCTAGACCCTGAACCAAGATGTGACACTTATGAAGAGGGGTGCACTTCTCTTCATTTGTTTGTTAACTTTTCATTTGTTTGTTTATAAAAGTTATCACTTCAAAAAAACTGACTATTAAGTATTTATGTATATACCATTACACCCATACAATTTTGAAACAAAAGTCTCACACCAAGGTGGAATCTACGCCGACCCATTAATAATTGTTTTTCTTTCTCACAATCATGTTAAGAACATGAATAATACAAGGCTAAGGATGCATGAAGGTGACATTATGAGCTGTTAGAATATAAACTAAAAGAAAAGCTAAAGTTTATCGAGTTTAATTTAGTTTATAAATTTATTTCCTATTAGTTATTAGTTATATGTCAACAGGGGTGTTAATCGGGTCAACCCGATCGGGTTTCGGGTTAGTCGGGTCAACCCGATCGGGTTTTGGGTTAGTCGGGTCGGGTTAGTCGGGTTTTGAAAAAAAATAATTTAACCCGCGACCCGATCATATTAAGGTTCGGGTTTGTCGGGTTCGGGTTAATCGGGTTTCGGGTTATTCGGGTTGGGTTAGTCGGGTTAATCGGGTTGCTATATATTTTTAAGTTGATTTTTGTGTGGTAACCACTGGACTACAATATTTATCTTATTATTGCATATCGGACTGTAGACGAACCAAATGATTAGAGAGTTCATGGTTCGATACTTCGGTTTGAAACTGGTCAAACCGATCATTTGTTTAGTTTAATGGTCAGGCTTTCTTATTAACTTTCGGTCGGTTGGTTTCAAAAATTTCAAATCGCAAAGAACGGTTTGGTTTACGGTTTTAAAATTTTCAAACCGTTTAACCGGACCGGGCCATAAGATGAATATACTTTATTTTTTTAAATATATATATTATACTACATGTAGTTAATTATTTATATTTTGGGTTAGGCTTCATAAAAGTAAAACTTGGCTATGACTATAAATTTGCATAAACTGTGCTACTATAATGAGCTGTGTTTATGATATTAAAATTTCCAATTCTATTTGTTATTTCATTTCAGATTAAGATGAAGCTGCTTTGTTGCATATCTATTATCAGTAGATCTAGTTGATTATTGTTAACTTTTAAGAACCTTGCACATGTTTACCTTACACAACACCTCAAAACTTGAGCAGATCTTTTGTAGCACGATATTATACAATAAAGGAATTTTTGTAACTAATATAATTTGTTTCGTACTTTGTTTATATATATACCCAAACCGTGAAACCAAACGGTTAGTAACGGTTCAGTTTGGTTCGGTTTCCTATCTTAACGGTTCAGTTTATGTTATTTATTAACGGTTTGGCTCACGGTTTGTCCTAAAACCCGTTAAAACGGGACTGTGAACACCCTTACAAACGATCACGTACAAGGGCATGTTTGTCTTTGTTCATTTAACTTTAAATGAACACGAACACCTAATCGAACAAATATTTTTGTTCATGTTCGTTCGTTTAAAAAATGAACATGTTCGTGTTCGTTTATATTCATTCATTTAAAATCTAAATGAACAGTTCACGAATATAAAAGAACGTAAATGAACATATATGTACATGCGTAAATGAACACAAACAAACATAAACGAACTCAAATGAGCATACTTAAATGAACACAAACAAACACCACTAATCGGGTTATTCAGGTTAACTCGAAACCCGATTTTTTTTCCAAAAACGAACCCGAAACCCGACCCTATTAACAATTCGGGTTATTCGGGTCAACCCGAATAACCCGATTAATATTTTTTTGACCATGTTTAACCCGACCCTGGTAAGCTTATTAGGGTTAGGGTATTTTGAACAGCCCTATATGTCAATCATCAAAAAAGAACCAAGTGCATCGATATATTAGAAAGACGAATACATTAAACCTTTAAAACTTTTATTTAAACAAATTTACTCTACAAGACATACTTGCTTTAAGAGTCTATTAACGTTTACATTGGATAATAAAATACCTAAAATGTTATAACACAATATATAAAATAAGATACTCTGACTAAATGCACATGTGACTGAATCTATTCGTATATGACAAAATAGCAGATGCTATACACAATTCTCAATACATTTCTCAATAGCAGAACTCCTCGAGAAATGATTACTTGCGTGTGTAAAGTAGTGGGTACATTCCAGGAATCGTGAACGGGCACCCTGCTGATATAAACTATAAATATAATGTTTTGTAACCATGTAGCACGCTTGATGTGTAATATCAGCTAACATTGAAATAATTAAAGTTAATAATGTAAGTGTTAATTTGTCCTTTAAAAAAAATTAAGATTAAATAAAAACCAAAATATGGATTCCAATTGGCCATCTCTGTTTAATGACATGAGATTGATGGATAAGCTTGGGATCTTTGTGGTTTTTCACGCTCAAAACCTGACTCGATGGGGTTTTTCCAAAGTAGCGGGCCTGCTTGATGGTGTTTCTGGTGAGTCAATTCGAGAACATCAATATCAGTAAGGACGATTGACATCTTGTTCAGGAAGGCTCATGCCGCTCACCCAAGATTTAGACGTAGTTCCAAAAGCTGTTAAAAATTTTAGTGTTGTGGATTTTCAACATGATTGCTTGGTTTTTAGCTTAGTTGCCGAGTTTCTAACATGAACTCTGAAATCAATTCGCAAACAAAGCTAGGAAACATATAATCTTTTAAAACTTTAAAAAAAACTCATCAAAAATTTTATTGTATAAAATCCCAGCATAAGGTGGCTAGTATAACAACTTTGGAAAGATATGTTTTTTTAAAGACTATGACTAAAGAATCAAATGCTTCAAACTAGTTTATGTGTAGACACAACATAATAAAATGATAAAAATTTCAATGGCAGAAAATGACGAACATAGGAAAAGGGATGCGCCACCACATGAGGTGTGGTGGCTGGAGGTTTGGTTGGAGACAGAAGAGGCGGCGGTTAGAGATTTAATCGGGAACGAAGGATGTGTCTAGAGACAAAGCGGGAGATGGTGAAGGGAAAGGATAGTTCAGTTCGAATTTGGGTTTTTCTTTAATTAATTTTTCTTTATAAAAGGGACAATATGGGCAACTTCATAAAATTTAATAGCAAATTTATGGTTGGTTATCGTTAAGAACCAAAAGTGTTACCCTCAAATGAATTGTTGGAACTAATATAGTTTCAAAAACTTGGAAACAAAAGCGTGGCCTAAGTGCCTAACATTACTTTCGTGACCTGTAATTAATTCTTTTAAGAATGCCAATAGTTATGAGAGATTAAATTAGTAAAAAGAAAAGTTGATAAATTCTATTTTAATTCAATTTGTAAAACTAAATCATTAAAATAATCTAAGCACTAAGCTAGATTTTCAATTAAAGTATACAAGATGAAAATAATCTAAGCATTGAGCCAAATTTTCAAGTAAAGTATACAATATTAAAGATGGCCTTATTTATATATAGACACATGACCATTCTAATTCTGGATTAAATATATTAGGTAGGAAAAATAGTGTGGCTGAGAGTAAGTTTGCGGTTTGTGGTGGGGACATAGACGTAGATATTTGTTGGTGGATAAGACAACACTTCGGACAAATTAGGGACTTGACGACGGCCGGTGCCGGAGGAGAATAACCCTTATTTTTCTTTCCTTAACTAGCCTAACACATTTAAGGTATTTTCACATGACTGTTTTAAATGGGCCGTGCTTGTGAATGATGAGCCCGCAACACTTTATTTGAACTTGAAAATTGTGTCACACATACGGACCAAACACAAGCTATATATTCATACGTTTGTTACAAATTGATCGTTTAAACTGAATTCTAACCTTTTATTTTACTAATCTGAATATTGAAATCATAAATTTACAACAAAACACATAACTCTATAAAACAATTACGCTTTAACTAAAAGTGCGAACATTAGTTTTCTTTTAACATTTAAATTTTGTCATAAAGTATCTCAATAGCTTAAGTTATAACATAAAATAACTAAAGAAAATACAACAAATAACAATAGTGAGATCTTACTCATGCCAAAGTTATTAGTAGGGTTTAAAGAGGATGGGATCTGTGTAAATCATAAATTTATCATTTGGGATAGAGATATGGCTTCCAGTGGGACTCTTAGCTTTCGATAAGACCTGCTTACAACGCTAAGTACCAAAATATAAAGTGCTAGTGTGCTAATGTTATCCAAAATGCATAATTAGGAAGTTACCATTAACAGAATATATCTAGTAGAAGTAAAGGTAATTCAATATATAACATCAGAGAACAACATACAGATAGCATTACTAAACGACAAAAGAAGCTAAGTCCACCTAAGGTGTACACTCCCCTAAGGGTCCTTAATCGTAATCTTACGTCTCCACAGACTCATATCCTGACTATGTCCTCACAAAGAGGCGTAACTTTGCCAAATTCTGCCTAACCATTTAACCTATCAATCCATGTACCTGCTATTTGTTATGTTGACTTGAACAATTGAACCCATTTAGCTAAACATGGTCACATGTCCAACACATCCTTAAATTATATAACTTGTATATCAAAAGCTATTCTATATGAAAGAAAATAAAAATATTTGCGTGGGTTGCTGATTATATCTAAGTTATATTCCGCTTATGAGCTAATATTTTTTGTAAGTAGTAATAAGATATAATTGATACTAATGATAAATTATATTTTAAATTAAACACAATGGAACCTAGAAAAGAAGTAGAGTGGAGTGAAGTCGGTTGGTCGTCCCTTCCATGTCTCTAATGGCTACACCTCCAACTTCGCCACTCCAAGGCCAATTTATTCAATTGTTACTCAATTATTAAGAAGATTTAATACTTTAAAACTATATTATATATATGTGTGTGTGTGCAATTTTGTTAGTTATCAAAATTTAGTTTTTACCATTCAATGTAATTATTTTTATCTGATATGTTCAGACAGACATCTATTGGTGAAAATTTATGAATCTTTATATCACCGGATTAATAGTCGTTAAAATCATGCATAAACATGATTGAGAGTGCATAGCATATATATTACTTGATGGAAAATAACTCAAGTCTACAAAAGTTGTGTAGTGTATTTCATAATTCTTTCTAAATTTATTAAACGTCATATTTTCTTCGATTTTAAAAACATTATATATATGCTATGTATAAAAATGTATGGTTTAATGAAATGTTGTATTTTATAGTTTACAATGAAATATTAAACTCCAGGTATATATACTATAATATTGCGAAGGCATGCTTTAAGATCGTTATTAGATTGCCTCCCTTTTATTTCTGGAAGGCCAACTTTTTTTAACAGGATATTTTGGCCTTCCAAGACTTGTCAATTTAGGGCTGGAAAAAGAATAATTTTAGGTTGCATAATTTATTCTATTTTATTTTTATGATGTGCTAAAGTTTTTTATTATAAAATTCAAACACAAGAAATATCTGCTAATTATTATTAGACCAAAATGCAGTGTGCGTTGTGGATGGCTTAAAACGCTCTAAAGCGCACCAGGGTACACCGTATTCGGAGAACGCTTCGTTTGTTTTTTTTTTTGGCTTAGGCGTTTTGTTGAAGGTGCCGGTGGGGGGAAGTTTGGACTAATCATCATCTTTTGATGGCGCCTTTGTGGGGCTTTATCCACTATACTATTTGTTTGTTATAAAATCCCTTGATGAGTTGATCGTCACGTGTCGTAAAATGCCCCTACTACACATTGTCGTTATTTCCCCTTTTGTATTTGTTGATGCAACGCAGTTCGTGAAATTTTGCATAATCAGATTCATATGAATTAGATAAAAGAGATTTTAACAGACATATCTATCACATATTCACATGTTCACATTCTTGTTAGGAATGGCAACGGGGCGGGTTTGGGGCGGGTTTTGCTTAACCCGAACCCGAACCCGAAACCAAAAACCATCCCCGTACCCGCCCCATTACCCGTCGGGTTTAATTCGGGGATTCCCCGTTTGGTTTTTTGTACCCCCCCGACCCGCCCCGTCCCCGAACCCGAAAACCCGAAACCGATCCGACCCGACCCGAAATTGACTATTCTGGGTAATTTTGACCAAAACCTTAGTAATATGCTTATGAAGTCTATGGTCAACTGTTCAAGAATCCATCACAAAACTTACATATTGATTATGTAGCAGCGGCAACAACCAGTGGTGGATGTGCGGTATCGGTGCTAGCTGGTGCGATGGCGGGTGGAGGCGGCGACACAAGGTGGTGTGGAGGCAGTGACGCAAGGTGGTGTGGGCGTGTGGCGGTGCTTGGATTGCGGCGGTGCAAGTTATCGCTTCACCATTGGTGTTGGATTTGGTTGACCTCAAGCTATTTTAGTCAAAATTAACATGTAAGAATTAAGATGTCTGGATGTAGGTTTTTAATATATATATATATATATATATATATATATATATATATATATATATATATATTATTTATATTTATATTTATATATTATATCGGGGCGGGTCGGGGCGGGGGTACCCGAACCCGAACCCGAACCCGAACCCGAAACAATCCCCGAAACAATCTCCGAAACCCGACCCGAAACCGAAAAAACAAAACCCGACCCGACCCGAAATAAGCCGGTTTTCGGGTTTCCCCGTCGGATTCGGGGATTTTTGCCATCCCTAATTCTTGTGCTTCTACCCATTGACCTTCATGAGCACCCAAAGCCTTCACTAACTTTAACAGACATATCTATCACATGTTCAAATTTTTGTCATGACATGAAAGGATTGTTGTATCTACGGTACGTAACCGTATATGCACTAACCATCATCTTAGCAATTAATGTGCGCTTAAAATTATAACCTAAAACATTAACTTTTTAAAATACATTTCAAAAACTAAATTTGATATCAAGTATCTATAATAATATATAAACGAAACCCCTAAAATCCTACGTGTCACGATGTGGTCGCTCCCCCCTTTTATGGAAGCTATCAGATTACTTGATTTTTAAATGGAGGCCTCTCATTTATTTAACCCAATTCATGGGTATGGGTCTTACCAAAACAGATAGCTTTTAAACGGGTTATAACATCTCATTAAATTAAAAATTAATCTTACCAATTATTTGATATGAAAATCCTATAAAATAGAGATATACTAAAATTTAATGTCCAATTTAAAAAGAAAAATATATTATTTATAATTAATAAACAATTTTATAGTTAAAAAAATAAGCGGGCCACGGGTCACCAAATCCATATAGCTTTTAAACGGGTTATGACATATCATTTATTTATAAAACCCTTTCATCATCAAACCCTAAATATATTATTAACTTTCTTACAATAAAGAAAATTAAAATCCAAAAAATGAAAAATGTGAAACAACCATTCTTTTAAGCCATCAGATTGTTTTATTTGTAAATAAATGCTTCTCATGCATTTGACCCGAATTCAAGGTCTCACCAAACCCAGATAGCTCTTAAACGGGTTATATATTATTATATTCAAAATTAATCTCATTAATTATTTGATATGAAAATCATATAAAATAGGGATATACTAAAAATTAATATCCTGTTTTATTTTAAAACAAGATATTATTTATAATTAAGAAGCAATTTTAAAATAAAGAAAATAAACGGGTAATGGGTATCACCAAACCCAGATAGCTTTTAAACGGATTATAACATCTCATTTATTTGTAAAACCATTTCATTATCAAACTTCAAGTATATTAATTATTAGCTTTCTTACAATAAATAAAATTAAAATTCAAATATACATATATATAAATATTAAAAACGAATAATGTAAAACAACCCCCAAAATACGAGGGATAAAATCTAGTATAGTATATACCATTCTCATATAGTTTACTCTATTTTGGTGATATGAGATATTATGTGCTACAATTGTATATCACTCAGGGCATCCGTAATGGGTGTTAACTAAGCCCATTTAGTGCCTAAAGCGCGCCCACACCATTACGGTGATGCGTTTTCCTTCAATTTTAACTCAAAGCACTTTTTTTTATTGACGGCAGCGTTTGGGTAGAGAGTTCGGTCAAAGGACCAATCACATATTTTTCTTTAAAAAATGGTTAATCTATTTAAACAGTATTTAATAATTAAATTTAAATAACTTGAATAGCTACGCGCAAAACTGAAATAACCCAATGTCTAGTTTTTTAAGCTCAAGTGACTTCAGATAGCGCTGTTACTTCCGCTACGGATGGATGCCGTCATAACACACAACCTCATAATTTTCATATCACCAACATGGAGGACCCACAAACCACCATCCTTCACCATCCTTGATGAAGGATCTTTAAGGATGGATGGCCTCCACATCAACCTCCACAACACTTGTCTTTTCTATTCTTTTCACAAATTTTCTCCACATAAGCTATGGATGGCCTTGATGCGGAAGGTCTAAGCCATATACACCATATACCATGATTGATAATTAATGTTGTAGTGAGTGTGACCAGAGGTGCATCATGCATTCTCATGCACACTGATGTTGATATCCACTTCGTTTTACACAAGTAAACGGTAATATCCTTTCGAGTATATACAATAATGTCAGACAAAGGTTGTCCACCAACAAGATTGTGATTCAATTCCCAACATCAATAAGTGCAACCATGAATCCCAAAGTGGCAATTAGGGCCTACCTCAAACATTTTGGTTTTTTTTAACGGCTAATGAATCCTTCAAATGGGTTACTGGCTAAATTCACCGCATCAGGATAAACTCGTTTTTTGATTCGGATAAAACCCGCACCTAAAGTCAACGCCCGTGAACACTCGCCCGAAGGCACGATAGTGCGGTGAGATAAAACCCGTTCAGTTCAAGGATTCAACTAGTGAAAGTCACCTAATCGCCTAGTCTCCCATCATCACCCCGGTGCCTCTGAAACTAAATGTTGTGGGCTGGAATAGAACCTGGGCCACATAGAACACCAAGTCTCTTTTTTACTACTTCACCACTAGCCCATCGGCCTCAAACATTTTGCTTAACAAAACAAAAGGAGAAGTGTTAGATGGTTCAGTACTAATTAAAATGCCGAGTGATGATCATCCTATAACGTCACTCGTTTAGGGCTCAATCTTCATCGTTATCTTAGCATTTTGTTTTCCATAATTGCCTCAACGCTTGACTTTGGGGTCCGATGGGATGTTAAATATTTGAATCTGACTTAAGAGAAACCAAAATTTGAAGTTCATCGAATTTGAATATTAATTTGGTTTAGATTTTTTGAGTTATTTAGAGACCAATTCGGCTGCTCAGAATTTCGTTTTCAATTAAGTAATGATTTTGTGGGTGTGAACCGAACCAAAAATCCCAAAAAGGTATTTGCTCTATATATAAAATATTTTATGTATGAAATTTAGTTAACTCAAGTTAAGTTACAAACTTTTTCCTTTTTACTTTGTTTTTTTAATAAACCAACAAATAAAGCCAGGCTACCCCGAGTAACCCAATGGTAAAAGACGACTCCATACGCATGCGATCACAGACAACATTGGGTAGTCCAAGCCCATCATCACCTGTTCCGGGGAAAACCCGATGCCTGAAGACCCAATATGATAAAACTCGGTTGTGATTGGATTCGAACTTGAGACCTTGTAGTCTAAGCCCAAGTCTTCACTTCCCCTACAGTGTTAGGTGAGCTACGACTCATTGGCCTTTTCCCTTATAATTCGGTTTATTTGAACTAACCCAAATTTCACAATTCTCATATTTGTGTGATATTTCCAAACTGAGTTCAAACTTGGTTGAATTCATTTTTCAAAATTTCCTAAGTGGATGAATCGATTAAATGAAAACCCTGCCATCCCTTATACAACAGAACAGGTTAATATTAATAACTCTTTATATCAAAATATACCGTTAGTTGTTGTCTTGATAACTGATTGGTATTTACTATTTACCAATGGTAAATTGGGTTTCCTCCCTTTTTTATAAGTATCTACACTAGACGTGCACAAAAAAACCGGTTCCGGAACCTAACCGGTGGAACCGAACCGGAACCGGTTCCAGTTCCAACCCGGTTGGAACAATACCCGGTTTGGGTATTTTTGTACCCGAAAATCGGGACCGGTTCTACTATATATATTTCAGTACCGGTTCCAACCCGGTTCCTACCCGGTTATTATTTGGAACCGGTTCGGGTCGTAGCCGGAAAAACCGGTTCCGACGGGTTTTTTTTCAAGGGTCAAACAAAAAGTCAAACTAGCCTTCCAACGGTAATATAGCCGTTACGGTAATATAGCCGTTGGAACCGGTTTTTTAGACACCAAATAGCCGTTGGAACCGGTTCCAACGGTAATATAGCCGTTGGAACCGGTTTTTGAGGCAATATATCCGTTGGAACTGGTTCCAACGGTAATATAGCCGTTGGAACCGGTTTTTGGGCCAAACCTATATATAACTTGTTTCCATTACTTGTTTCACCATTACTTGTTTCCATTACTTGTAATTATTTGTTTTGGTAAAATTATTTGTAACTTGTTCGACTAATTATTTGTTTTGGTAAAATTATTTGTTTCGACGAAGAAGAATTGTACTATATGTTTTATTATAATTTGTTCGATTAATTTTTGTTACTTTTTTAATAACGACGAACATTTTATTTATTTAAAAACTAACTATTACAAACATTATTAACACATAAACGATACTAAACATAACAACTAAAACATAAAAAACAAAGTCCGTCGTTTTAATCCGGGAATACTTATTTTTGGGTTGTAGAGCCGGACGACTCTCCCACTTCCTTTTTTTTATCTTCCAATCTTTTTTTCTCTCGACAATACTTATTCGTATGTTTTCGTAATGTCGAGTTGGACCCTGCTTTAAGAAACTTCGAGCAATATTTGCAACGTGCCAACTCATGTGAGTCGGTCATGAGACACAAATCGTAATGGACCCAAACATCGGGGCATCTTGTTGTTTCGATCACCATAACAACGTCATCATTGGATGCCATTTGTGGTCGGTTTAAGGTTAATTTTGGTTTGTAGTGTGTTTTATGGTTTTGGAATTGGAGTGTGTTTGATAGTTTTGAAACTTGCTATTATTAGTAAGAAAATACCCTATTTATAGTTAAAAAACCGGTTCCAACGGTCAAAAACGGCTATATAGCCGTTGGAACCGGTTCCTAACGGCTCTAATTTTTAAATTTCAAAAAAAACCGGTGGAACCGGTTTTTACGTAAAAACCGGTTCCGGTTCATACCCTACCGGTTCTTAAAAGTTCGCATATCTGGGCACCGGTTCGGGTCGGGAACCGAACCGGTTCCTGACTGGAACCGGTGTCATTCTCTACCCGGGTTGAAAAAAACCGGTTCCGAACCGGTTAGGGTTTTCAAGGTGTACCCGATTTGTGCAGCTCTAATCTACACTACTTTGTAGCCGAAATCAGTCTTGGCCCGATTTCAGAGCCCAACATATCTACAAATTCATAGGCTCATAGCCCAGTGCCCCAACATTTTTTTGAAGGCAATAACAAATTTGTGTGGGCCTTTAACTGCTTTGAGCTCACAAAGTGCATCTTTTACATATTTCGGTGATGTTTAGGATTGCTTATTTTTATCAACTTATAACTTATTAATTTTTCGAAAAGTAATAAGGTGTTTGGGATTGCTTATTTTGTCAGAGAAAAAATTTCATAAGTTACACTTTTGTAACTTATTAACTTAATGAAAAGTTATAAGAAGGTAAAATAATGAATCCCAAACACCCCCTTAATCTTATACTAGCGTCACTGGCTCAAATCCCTTTACTGCACTAATTAAAAAAGAAATAAATAATTAGCAATAAAGATTTAAAAGTTATAAAATGATATTTATAAGATATGATTGATTACTATTGCTTTTTTAATTAACCTTTTCAAATTAAAATATAAAATATGGAGTTAAATAAACTATAAAATAGTAACCAAGTTTCAAAAGTGTTTCAATTAAGTCATTTAAGTTTAAAACAAATGTTTCAATTAAGTTACTCAATTTTCATATTTTATTAAATTAAAGGTTTTGACATGTTTTTTATCATGTTTTGTTTAGTTTTTAATGATAATTTTTTTAATCTATTTTGATGTTGATGTGGAGTGATGATGTGGATTTTATTTTTTATTTTTAATACAATTAACGTTTTTTTTTCATTTTTAAAATGTAAGTACAAATATTGCAAATTCCGACGCCCACATCTTCTCCTCCATTGGTTTCTTGATGCACAAAAAACTGATGAGACTCGATTTGAAGATTTATTGACCCGATTTGAAAAAAAAAATTGCACGAGTGACCTAAACACTTTTGAAACTTGGTTATTATTCTGTTATATATTCCCTCCTTTTGTATGTCATTTGATATTCTGATATTTTTTTCTATATATGTTATGATCTTGTACAATTTCGTTGCTCGTCGCCACATAAACATGGTTACAAAATCCTTAGGCATATATCACGCCATTAAGAATTGAATGGCTTAAAAGTCGGGCCTCAATAGGTTTTGGGTTTCTTTAGTTCTAGACACTAGACAGGATCTAACCGAGAACATGTAAGGATACAAATCAGAAACTAATGAGCCTAATCAAACATGATACAAATAAAATTGTATTAAAAAAAATAAAAAATTATGAACACTTACTAACCAATTGCTTTAAAAAAGCAGAAATTTATAATTTATCTCTTCTGTTAGTTTTATTGTAATTTACTTTAAATATTATGGGAGAAAATAAACATATATAAACTCTGAAGGTAAAAGATTTTCCTGCTTAACGCATGTAAGAATGCTAGTCGAACAAGTTATGAAAGAAAAAACTTAATTTTCAGGAAAATTAAATTTAAAAACCACATCATAAAATAAAATTTCTAAGACACACATGTGAATGTAAAAAAAAAAAAAAAAAACCAGATAGGCACATGTAAATAAACAAAATTTATATATGTACATGCCCATACAACTAAATATAGTATGACGTGCACATTACATTCAAGCTGAAAACGCTGGACCAAGTGACCAACAAAAAGTACATACACGCATATGTGATATGTGCATTGTGCATTAAAAAATATCAAAATATACATGTGCATATAATTTGCAGAGCAAAAACTCTGTAATATTATAACTTGTAATCAAGAATATCACAACAATTACTCAATTAGTTATGGCTTGAACCAATAATGAACCAAATTTTATGCTATCAATTGGAGTCAGCACTTCTTTTTCATCTCATGTCATTAAGCACTGCCATGATCGTTTAATATCTTTGTCATAGATCACTATAGCCTTTATTTTATCTTTTTTGTCATCACTCACTAGACTCATTATTCAATCTTTTTATCTTTTAGCTCAATCCTTATAATCTAAACCTTTTTGTCCTTCGACACCCCTGTTGGTTATTCAACCATATTTTCGTCATCTTACGTTACCATGTTGTTGTGTCACTCTCTTCTTCAATTATGACTGAAGAGCCTACCCACAAGGCGGCCTTATGGGCAGGCCCTAGCCCAATAATCCGAGCAAGGCCCAATGAAAGTAAGCCCAATAGCACAAGATATTTTAGAAGACGGCTTGGAGGGAAACCATTTGCGAGGGAAACTCCATGTAGCACGTCCGATCTAGTGGGTGGCCCGAGGCACGCATGACCCGAGATAGGAGGCAACAACCAGGAGATAAAGATCTTCGGACGGACAAAGCCTAAGGGAAAAAGGATCGGACCAAAGGACTCGGCCGGAAGATATAAACCATTAGACCATATGTATAAACACTCTCTTCTATAAATAGAGAGAAGATAAACATCGTAAGACATACATAATCAATACAAAGCACTTTCACTCTTCACTACTCTTTGATCTCCATTCTTGTGATTGTTAGGAACTTTCCCCGTTTACTCGGAATAGGTTCCAACATTGGCGCCATCCGTGGGACCTTTTGATCACGGGTCTCATCAAACCTCTAGAAGAATGGTCGATCAAATCCACCGCCACCATTGTTGTCTCACCGGAAAAAGGTTTTGGTTTGTCCGTCCACTGTTTCGGTAAACAAGCACCAACCTTGTTCAGGATTTCCGACGTCTTTTCCGAAGCCGGAATCGTTTTCCCGACTCTTCGGAATATTCCACGAAATCAAGGATCTTGAAATATCCTCCGACGGGTCTTGAAAAGTCGGACACGACGATTGCTTTCAGCCAGTAAGGCACATGCTCGTTTTCTGGTACTAATTTCAACCACTCCGGCAACAGACCACCGCAACCGCCGCCCCTGGTTCCATAAGAACCAGCACCGTCACTAAGTCCGTAGTGCCCACAAGTGCACATCCATACCAGGAAGATATAAAAAACACCGGTGGACCAATTTTGTTTGAAAATGAAGACGATATGGAGGTTGTAGACATTATGGCCGAAAGGCCCGAGATAATCGCAAAGTTCATATGAACTCACAGAGATGTTTAGCATGCATCGAAGAGCAAAAGTGGGAAGAAAATTGCAAATGTCTACACCCTATTTAGGTCTACACATGGTTCAGCAAAATGGGGGGAAAAGGCAGCTCAGTTTTATGCCCCCTCTGTGCAGGTTCGAAGCCCTTTCAGCTCAGTTTGGAGCCCCCTCCGCACATGGTCAAGCCAATTTAGCTCCGGATCGCTAATCTTCTAGGGGAACCCCCATCCAGTGGAACAGCAAAATCTTGACGATATATTACGGTTGACTCCGGAGATCTCGTCGACACCTCCATTCCTAATGAGAATAATTGGTTTGTCCTCTGCGTCAGGTTCACACTACTTTAGCACACCATATAGGTTGTAAGAATTGGTTTATATCATCATTAAAGCTTGAAGTTCCACCAAAACATCAAAATATGAATTTATATAAGAAAGCAAAATAAATCTAAAAATAAAAAATAAAAGAAATAGTCACGTGGATGGTAAAGAAATTTTATAAAGGTAGTAATTTAATATTGATTTGTCATAAAAAAGTGAGACATAGTCACATGGATGGTACAAGCTTAAAGCGTATGTGTTTGACTATCCAAACATAAGCTTCATGTTTTTCAAAGTAGGGAAAAGTGATGTGGAATGGTGCTTTTAAAAAAGGTGATGTGACCATACATGCCCACATGCACCATTCTTTGGAAAAAAAAAGTTGATGTGACCATACATGCCCACATGCACCATTCTTTAAAAAGAAAAAAAGGGGGTGAAGTGACCATACATGCATGTGTTCTACATTATTTAAATGTTTCTTTTGTACTATATGTTATAAAGAAAGTCTTTAAGGTGACACATCTCTCAAGGAGTCCCTTTCGGGTCAAGTCCACAATGTGTCACTTGTTGACGAATCATTGGATAATAAAGCCCCTTACTAAATAATCCCCTCAGAATGAGCCCCATGCTAAAAAATTGCTTCAGAAGGAAGTTCCATACTAAACAATTCCTTCAGAAGGAAGCTCCCTACTTAACAATTCCTTCATAATGAAGCTCCCTGCTTAACAATTCCTTCATAATGAACTTCCCTACTTAACAATTCCTTCAGAAAGAAGCTCCCTACTTAACAATTCTTACAGAATGCAGCTCCTTATTTAACAATTCTTTCAGAAGGAAGCTCCCTCATAACAATTCCTTCAGAATGAAGCCCCCTACATAACAATTCCTTCAGAATGAAGCCCCCTACTAAACTTTTTGCATTACTGAACAATCTCTCCTGAACGCCCCCTCCCTCCCCTACTAAACCATCTCTCTGGAGCAAACCCCCGTAAAAAATAATTCATTTAAAACGAGGTCATTCGCTAAAAAATCTCTCTAGAACGAAGCCATTTACTGAAAAATACCTTTGGAACAAAGTCTCTTACAAAATAATACCTTCAAAACGAGGTCCTTTTCTAAACATTCCCCATACAATTCGTACTAAAGCCCCTTTCGTATTAAAGCCCCTTTCCATATTACAAGAATCTTTAAAAACGAAGGAGATTCCCTTTCCAAAGGATGAGGTGTTTAAAACTTCCCCCTGTGAAGAAAAAATATCATTTGGGCAAGAGTTATCTGCAAAGGAAAAAAACCGCTTCCAAATTTTATTTTTCAAGAAGAATAATCCCTTTCCAATGAAGGAGGTATTTGAAAAGTTCCTTCCGTGAGAAAGGAGAGACTTCTATAACAACTTTTTGCATTAAAAGAATTTTATCCGAATGAGAAGAATCCTCCTCCAAGGGAGGGAGTGTTCAAAGGTACTTCTTTCCGTCAAATATCCTTACTACATCACAACATCCCATGCTACAAGAGTTTTCTAGAAAGAAGAGAAATCCCCGTCTAGGGGATGACACACGTGAAAGGTCAATCCCACTCAGAAGAAACCCCCTCCCTACACCAACATGGATCTGGGAGACTAATTCGACATTGCACCATTGTGTCGTGGGTTTTAGTCATTAAAGTCTCTTTACTTAGGCAAGGGGGACCCCATTCATCAGCTTTTATGCATGAAGACGTATCTCATAAAGAAATCACCATCTTAAAGAAACTTCCAAGAAAAATAGTCCCTTTCCAATAAAGGAGGTATTGGAAAGTCCCTTCCAAGAAGAATGAAAGTCTTCTACAGCAACGCCTCATGTTTCAAGAGTTGTCCTTTTAAAGAAGAAGAGTCCCATTCTAAAGAGTGACAAAGTCTCTATGAAAAAAAAAAGCCTCCTATACCAGCACTTAACATCCCAAGAATTTTTCAAGCGGAAGAAACCTCCATATCCATATTAACTTTTATCAGAAGGGAATGGAACCCTCCCATTAGCCCCATCCATTAGCCCCTTTCATCATCCTTCATGTGTAAGACTTCTAACACGTATTAAAAATACGCTTTTATATTTATGACTAACAAATATAATTGGTCAATCATTGCTTATAATTCCCATGTGGGATAAAGCCCTCTTTAAAAGGCACAATACTTATAATTCCCCCATGTGGGATAAAGCCCTCTTTAAGAGGCACAATACTTATAATACCCCCATGTGGGATAAAGCCCTATTTAAGAAGCACAATACTTATAATTCCCCCATGTGGGATAAAGCCCTCTTTAAGAGGCACAACACTTATAATTCCCCCATGTGGGATAAAGCCCTCTTTAAGAGACACAATACTTATAATACCCCGATGTGGGATAAAGCCCTCTTTAAGAGGCACAATACTTATAATTCCCTCATGAGGGATAAAGCCCTCTTTAAGAGGCACAACACTTATATTTCCCCAAAAATGGGATAAAGCCCTCTTTAAGAGGCATAATACATATAGTTCTCCCTAATGGGAAAATGACATAAATTCTCCTTCACGAGTGTGAAAGGAAGGCCCGGCTGAGGGGCTTTGATCCATATACAAAATAACCCCATCTATGAAGCTCAATACTTGTAATTTCCCCCGTGGAAAATAGCCCTATGCATGAGGCTCGGTAATTATAACTTCCCCAGAGGAAAATAGCTCATTCTAAAAGGTTTGGAACTTACACCCCCTCCCCCAAGCAGTAAGTATAACCCAAAATGTGCTCAAATGCACCATAGAGTCGAAATGCAATATCCACTCACATCTTTAACGTGATTTATTCATCTTAACCGACATGAACTTACAGAAGAAACATATAGAAACAATTAAAATCACCATGATTAATGCTAGTGGTTTGACACATTTTCATCATTTATTATCACATTGGAAATTGTCTACGCTTTAGTTATGGGGATGATTTTGGGCTTAAAAGTCCCTTATCCAATCATAAATAATTAGCATAAGGGACTGGGGGACTTGAAGAGGTATTCCAGGATTGGGCCTGTTGTATTGGGGTGATTTTAGAGATGTGTGATCTTTGTCTCATCCATGACTTCTCCATCTCGACTATACTGGGTCCAAATTTGATAAGTCAAAATAGAAAAAGGACCGCGTGTTTCTATCGAGGTAGATGTAAATTATCAAGAGAATTGGATCAAGATCATGTTCAATCAAAATACCAAAAGAGGATCTCGCCCGAAACTTGTCCAATGAGTGGGTTTAAAAGGAATGAACCTATCCCGTATGTGATAGATGAGCTAGGACTACATTAGTCTCTTGTCCATATCAAAATAAGGACTAAGGGGACTTGCAAATCCTGCTGTGAAAATAGGTCTTCGTCCCATGATGAGGTCCAAGTCAGGAAAGCCCAAAAGAAACAAAAATACTTAGGGAGTTCTAGTTACTCTAACCAAACATCCTACCAACCAGATAAGAAGGAGATTGAAAATATAACTTTGAAAGTAAGAAAAGGGAACAAGCAATTATGAGAAAGGCTGGCGAGTTGAAAGGTGTCATCACATCTTTGGGGGAGCGTGAGAAGCTTTTTCAGAATTGTCACCAGTTTAGGTATGGACCTGACCATGGGCTGAAAAGATAAAAGGGGGATTGAATAATTTAAGTCAATGAAAAGTCTGAGTTGGTTCATCACCTTTACCACCGACGGGGAAGACCTGATGAAGCTACCCTACAAAAGGAAGCCCAAAAGAGAGTAACCAAAAGACCTCCCAAAGTAACTAAATGAAATCAAAGGTACCAGGAGGATTAAGGGCCTATCCGATCAATCTAAACAAGTGGTGATATTAACCCAAAAGAAAGGATTAGAATAACACATGTTGCTAGAATGGATGGGGCCTAAGTTAAAGAGAACAATGGCCTAAGGGAAAGCTTATAGGTCAAGAACCAGCATATAATAGTTCTATGAATATTATTTTTGTATCAAGATACCTCCCGACCATATAAAGGTCAATCGAAAAATAAGGAGGATAACACAAGAGGTCACGACGGAGGAAGAATAGAGATTTATTGTGAGTCCATTGTACTCGTCATAAATAACGAGCACAATGGACTGGGGGACTTGAAGAGCCTACCTCGGAATTGGGCTCCGGAGGTACTAAAATCCATTAAGTAAGAAAGAAGGCCTAAGGCTGAAGGGAGAAAAGGAATACACAATGGGCCAGGGTACCAAAAGCCTAAAAAGAAGAAAGTGAAGAAAGACACGAACGACAATAGTTATTAAGTCTATTACCCTTATCATAAACAACAAGGGCAATAGACTGGAGGACTTGAAGAGACTACCCATAAGGCGGCCTTATGGGCATGCCCTAGCTCAATAATCCGAGCAAGACCCAATAGCACAAGATATTCTAGAAGACGGCTTGGAGGGAAACCATTTGCGAGGGAAACTCCATATAGCACGTCCGATCTAGTGGGTGGCCCGAGACACGCATGACCCGGGATAGGAGGCAACAACCAGGAGATAAAGATCTTCGGACAGACAAAGCCTAAGGGAAAGAGGATCGGACCAAAGGACTCGGCCGGAAGATACAAACCATTAGACCATATGTATAAACACTCTCTTCTATAAATAGAGAGAAGATAAATATTGTAAGACATACATAATCAATACAAAGCACTTTCACTCTTCACTACTCTTTGATCTCCATTCTTGTGATTGTTAGGAACTTTCCCCGTTTACTCGGAATAGGTTCCAACAATGACAAAGTTGCATCAAAAGTATGTTGGAATTATGGACCGGTTCGGGTAAGTTAATACGGCCAACAGGGTTATGACCCGTGAGAGTTACACCGTGAGGTAACGAGCCATTGACTCGCTTAAATTAGTTAACCGGGTTAGATACTTTAACGAGATGAAATTACAAGGAGCGGGCTTTGGAGCAAGAAGTAGACTTGTTGGCCCATTAGGTTTATAACTAACTAAGTTAGTTAAACCTAATTATAGGTCATATAAACAAATGATGTTATTGACATAACCTTAACCCTAACCTTATCAACAAGTCCATCTCCTTTCTTCCTCCACCCTATCGTCGGCGCTGCCCGACCACCGCCGCTCACCGCCGCCGCCGCCGCTGCTGTCTGCGGGTTGCTGTCCGCACACCACCACCGTTGCTGGGTTGCCGTCGTGCACCGCACCGTTGGTCGTTGGATCTCGTTGTGTCACATAGCTCGGTTCGTTAGTCTTCGGTGTCTCAACCGGTTAATTATTAACCGAGGTAAACTTAAATATATTGTTAGTTTATATTTAATGTTTTGACTCGTACTCGTATTGTTTGTAATCGGATCCTGTCGGGTTTTGTTTTCGGTGCTGATTAACATAGATTTTCCTCTGCGTATATTAATTAATGTAATTAATTATTATTTGTCACGTTTATTAAACTGGATTTAACAAACGAAATTTTAACTGATCACCACTGAAACCCAATAGTGGTATCAGAGCCTTGGTTACAACATACGAGTCGAATTCGGTATTTTCACCGATTCTACATCATAAACTTCAAAGAAGTTGACGTTTATGATCTAGATAAAATATTAGGGCAATTTTAGTTTGGTCAAAATTTTATTTATTTTGTTTGACCAAAATATTGACCGACTTGTTTTTCGTTGAATATGTAAATTTGGACCGACCTTGTTTGTTTGGTTGAATGATTTTTTATTTTGGCCATATGGATGGTTCAAAAGTTGTATTTAGTTTCGGTTTTATTTTATGGTTTTTGGCCACCTTGATGGTTCAAAATTGTAATAGACAGGGTTTAGTTTTTCATTACTTGTATTAGTGTAATTTTGTAATGAAGAAGACCCGAAGGAAACCGAGGACGAGGACGAGCTCATGGAGTTCTTGAAGTCAGTGGGAGTTACCAAAGATGACGGGATGCACCAAGAGTCCATCCTTGTGGTTGTTTTGTGTTGTGACCCCTTGACCCGATTGATCTTGCTAATAGGCTCTAGCAAGATCAATCACTAATCATGGCCATTTAAGATTAACATATTCTGTTTGCTATTTTGGTTGCTTGCTTGATTATAATAGGATTATAATACCACCAACCTAATACCAAATATATTAAAATAAATTAACCAATCAAGTTTTGCAAAATTAAAGTAAATTTAATTTTCCATAACTAATAACTTATTATGTAAAACTATTAACTTAAAATTGGTTGGTATTATCGCGTCAAACTTAGTTTTAATAGGTTATATAAAACTAAGTGTCCTGAGAGATGAAAGAGTTCATCAAGTTGTCTCGATCAATAAAGTAAAACTGGACTTTTACTCTATTCGGTAATATTTAAAATTATTCCCAATTTAAATCAATAGTCTATGCCATCCTACTATAAGTCACACTTGAGGCATACTGTGAAACTTCAAGTGTTTGGAGTTACAGCACTGCACTTGATTTCTAGCCTATCCCTTCAAGGTGAAAGAGTTTCGTTGACACATCAGGCTTTTTCACAAGTGACTATACTAGGGCGACTATTACTTTACTCTCTTGTTACGTGCTACAGCTGTCTGGAGACTAAGGTGGTATAGATGAGGCTAAACGTATCTATTTAGGCAATTGTTGTCTTAATATGCCTCATAAACGAGAGTTGTGCTCTATCCACAATTGGCAATCGTTGTCTGTCTGCCTAACCACTTACTAATGTTGTGTGCTACAGCTGCCATTAGTAACTGGAAGCCAGATTCTCAAGTTCCTATTTACTAATGTCATTGGGTCATTAATAATAGGATTAAAACATCGAAAATACTAATAAAATTTACTTTTGTTTAATTGAACAGTTGTCTACTGATAATAACTCCTCATTCACCCTCAAGGTTATCCTTGAGAAAGAAAAGTTGAATGGCACCAACTTTCTTGAGTGGCACCGCAACTTGGGACTTGTTCTCAAGATGGCAAAGAAGCACTATGTTCTTGATAGACCTGTTCCAACCGAGCCTGAAAACAATACTGCTGATGCCAGGAGGGTTCTTGACAAACATATGGACGACTCTGCTAAAGTCGCCTGTATCATTCTAGCCACCAAGTCTTGCGAGCTTGCTAAAGGCTTGAAAAATTTTGGTGTCTATGAGATGCTTGAGCAACTCAAGGGCATGTTCTAGAAACAAGCCCGTCAAGAACGCTATGACACCATGAAGCAGCTGATCAGTTGCAGAATGGAACAGGGATCACCTGTTAGTGCGCATGTCGTCAAGATGAAAGGGTACATCGAACAACTAAGGAAACTTGATTATCCCCTGTCAGATGAAATGGCAGCGGATTTCATCCTGAACTCTCTTCCCAGCTCTTATGACCAGTTCGTAATGAATTTCAATATGAATGGCTGGGTGAAGACAGTGCCGGAGCTTCATGGAATGCTCAAGCCGGCTGAGATGAATATTCCCGCTAAAACCGATCAAGTTCTTATGGTTCGATCTGCTGGTGTCGTCAAGCCTAAACCCAAGAACCGAGGTCATAACAGTAAAGGCAAGAAGAAGGTTACTTTTGCTGCCAGGTCTGCCACCAACACTAACAAAGGTGTTGCAAAGGTACCGCCGCCGCCCCCTGAGGAGCGCCAGTGCTACAAGTGCAACAAAATGGGACACTGGAAATGTAACTGTCCAATTACCTTGCTGAGCTGAAAAGGCAGAGGACCAATGGTGAAAGCTCCTCTAAAGGTATTTCTATTTACGTTATTGAACTTTTCACTGTCTCTAGCAACACATGGGTATTTGATACCGGATGTGGCTACCACATCGTTAATGTCTTACAGGAGCCTGAAAACTGGAAGAAGCTGAAACAAGGCAGCATGGAACTCATCGTTGGAGATGGGAAGAGAGTCACAGTTCTTGCAACTGGCACATATCGTTTTGCTTGTCCGTCTGGCCTTGTAGTTACTTTGGATAACTGTTTGTTTGCACCTGGTTTGACCAGAAACATTATTTTAGTTTCTTTATTATTTGGACAAGGATTTAAGTACGTTTTTAATAGTAATGCTATTTCTGCCTACTTGAATGATATCTTTTATTTTGAGGCTAAACCTCGAAATGGTATTTATGAGGTTGATGTTCAAATAAACAATAATGTATATAATCTTTCTAAACGTATCAAATCTAGCATCAATGATGCATTTCTATGGCATTGCCAACTTGGCCACATAAGCAAGGCACGAGTTAAGAGACTCCAATCGAAGGGATTCTTGAATCCACAGGACCGGACTCTTTTGATGACTGCGAATCCTACTTAGCTGGAAAACTCGCCAAAGGTTCCTTCACTCATAAGAATGAACGAGCAAAGGATCTGCTGGGAATTATACATACTGATGTATGCGGTCCCTTCAGAACCATGTCTAGGAATCATGAAAGATACTTCGTTTCTTTTATTGACGATTACAGTCGGTATGCCTATGTGTATCTCATGAAACACAAGCATGAAACCTTTGAAAATTTCAAAGAGTTTCAAAACGAAGTGGAAAACCAACTCGGGAAAACTATTAAAATGCTTCGATCAGATCGAGGTGGAGAGTATCTCAGCTCAGAATTCATACATCATCTGAAAGAGCGTGGAATTGTTTCACAGCTCACTCTACCCGGCACACCCCAACACAATGGCGTGAGCGAGAGGAGAAATCGAACCATGCTAAACATGGTCCGATCAATAATGTGTAGAATTGACTTGCCTCACTCCTTTTGGAGCTTTGCCCTTTTGACCGCCGCCCGCATTGTCAATCTGGCTACAACTAAAAAGGTAAGCAAAACCTCATATGAGATATGGCATGGGCGAAAACCCAATTTGTCTCTCCTTAGAGTATGGGGATGTGATGCTTATGTCACTAATGATTCTGACGATAAGCTCGATCCTCGCGGTGTAAAAGTTGTTTTCGTCGGATACTATAATCAAAGCGGATATTATTTCTTCCATCCTGATATAAATGTGATTTCTATTAAGAGGAAGGGCCACTTTCTCGAGAAGGAAATTCTCGATCGAGGAACTGGAGATAATATTGTCGATCTTGAAGAAATTCAAGAACTACAAACTACCGCTAAGGAAGTTGGAACGTCTGATCAACAAGTTGTTGTTGCTGATACATCGGACATGAACACAAGCGTTCGCAGAAGTAATAGGACTCGCGTACCAAACTCTAGATTCCTATGGCATCTAGATGGTCCCGAGGTCCTCTTAGTAGCCGAGTCAAGTGACGAACCTACTAATTACAAATCTGCTATCTTAGATCCGGAATCTGAGAAATGGCAAGATGCCATGAACGCCGAGATGCAATCTATGCGTGACAATCAAGTATGGAACTTGGTTGAGCTACCCCCCGAGTGTCGGGCAGTAAGGAGCAAGTGGATTTTCAAGAAGAAAACCGACATGCATGGAAATGTGCAGACTTATAAAGCACGGCTAGTCGCGAAAGGTTTTACTCAAACTCAAGGTATTGACTATGATGAAACCTTCTCGCCCGTTGCTATGACTAAGTCGATAAGGATATTACTTGCCATAACCGCGTACTATGACTACGAGATATGACAAATGGATGTCAAAACTGCTTTTCTTAATGGATATCTTTCTGAAGATGTCTGTATGATTCAACCTGAAGGTTTTGTCGATCCTAAATATCCTAATAGGGTGTGCAAACTGAATAAGTCCATTTATGGACTTAAACAGCCATCTCGCAGCTAGAATCTTCATTTTGATGAGAAAATCAAGAGTTTGGTTTTGTCAAAAATGAAGATAAGCCTTGTGTTTACAGAAAGGCTAGTGGGAGCACTATATCATTCCTCATCCTGTATGTGGATGATATACTGATCATTGGAAACAACATCCCTATGCTTAAGGAAGTTCAGAACTGGTTAGGATCTTGTTTCGCAATTAAAGATCTTGGTGAGGCTACTTGTATTCTAGGAATTAAGATCTACCGAGATAGGTTTAAGCGGCTTCTAGGGCTGAGTCAAAGTACATACATAGACAAAGTCATGGCACGCTTCTCTATGGACAACTCCAATAAAGGAGCTCTCCCCATGGCTAAAGGAACTGTGTTGAACAAATCGCAATCTCCGGTAACGGACATTGAAACTAAGCACATGCAAGCAATTCCATATGCTTCAGCGATTGGTTCTATCATGTATGCTATGTTATGTACTAGACCTGACGTCTCGTATGCACTGAGCATAACTAGTCGTTTTCAGCAGAACCATGGCATTGCCCACTGGACTGCTGTGAATAACATTCTGAGGTACCTGAAAAGGACGGAAGACATGTTCTTGGTGTTTGGAGGAATGGAAAGAAGAGCTCACTGTAAGGTGTTACACTGATGCTAGCTTCCAGACTGACCGAGATGATTCTCGCTCACAATCAGGATATGTATTCACTCTCAATGGAGGAGCTGTTTACTGGAAAAGCTCCAAGCAGAGTGTGGTGGAGGATTCTACCACCGAATCAGAATACATAGCTGCATCAGATGCTGCTAAGGAGGCTGCTTGGATGAAGAAGTTCATCGCTGATCTCGATGTGGTTCCAAGTATTCATAAACCAATCGAGGTTTTCTGTGATAACACAGGTGCTATTGCTCAGGCCAAAAAGCCCACGTCTCATCACAGAGCCAAGCACATTCTAAGGAAGTTCCATCTCATTCGAGAAATAATGGAACGAGGAGACATCATAATAAGCAAAGTAGACACAGATAAAAAAACCTAGCTGACCCGTTCACTAAACCGATGACTCAGGACAAGCATGATCATCACAGAGATGCTATCGGTCTTAGATTAGCTAGTAGTTTGTTTTGATTTAGTATTTGGATGTGTGAACATTTCAAACAGTTATACTTTAAGTTCTCTTTTGATTTAATGCTTAAATGCAAATGTTGAATAATATAACTTTGTTCGGTTTTAATACGTTTAATCCATGAATATTGTATTCTCAATTATCCGTAGTCGGTCAGACTCGTGGGAACGACTCTTAATTAAGACTATTCTGACTTTGGACTCAAGGAGTTGACTTCCAAACTCACATACCTCATTATAAATGACATTGGATGTAACTCGCATCAAATCATCTTCATGGATCTTAGTCATAAGATGTTTTGATACTGGTATACTCGTTTAGTATCCTTAGACCTGAGATACATATTAGAACTTTCGTTTACTAAAGGCTATTCTTTGATCAGTGTCAACCGCTGTCGCATAACTGCCAGCTATAAAGGCATTGGTTGGGACTAATCTGAAGTTCAGTGGGAGTTGTATGTAATCAAGATGGGATTCTGTACTCTTACATGATATGTAACAGTTAGACATCTTGGCGCCCTCGTTGATTCAAACTGGTAAAGTGTGAGGCCTCACCCAAACTAACTATGTGTTTGATTGGACCACTTTGACTCTAGATCGAGAACTATAATGATTGAACGCCATATGAGATTGAACCTGATCCATGTCTCATTGTTCAATTGATGTCTTATACAGAAAGGATAGATGACAACGATTACCATAAATTCGTTATCTTGCAATAGTGTATTCCAAGATTATTTTGGTTAATGAATTTAAAATGTTATAACCTGTTGGGGGCAGCTATGTGTAGCTAGAGCACCGCTGGCTGTCAGTATTGAGTAACTTAACCAGAAACCGTCCAAGTGGGAGACTGTTGGAATTATGGACCGGTTCGGGTAAGTCAATACGGCCAACAGGTTTATGACCCGTGAGAGTTACACCGTGACGTAACGAGCCATTGACTCGCTTAAGTTAGTTAACCGCGTTAGATACTTTAACGAGATGAAATTACAAGGAGCGGGCTTTGGAGCAAGAAGTGGACTTATTGGCCCATTAGGTTTATAACTAACTAAGTTAGTTATAGGTTATATAAACACATGATGTTATGGACATAACCTTAACCCTAACCTAATCAACAAGTCCATCTCCTTTCTTCCTCCACCCCATCGCCGGCGCTGCCCGACCACCGCCGCTCGCCGCTTGCTGCTGCCGCAGCTGTACGCCGTCGTCGCCGCCACTGTCTGCGGGCTGCTGCCCGCACACCACCACCGCTGCTGGGTTGCCGTCGTGCACCGCACCGTTGGTCGTTGGATCTCGTTGTGTCACCTAGCTCGGTTTGTTAGTCTTCGGTGTCTCAACCGGTTAATTATTAACCGAGGTAAACTTAAATATATTGTTAGTTTATATTTAATGTTTTGACTCGTACTCGCATTGTTTGTAACCGGATTCTGTCGAGTTTTGTTTTCGGTGCTGATTAACATATATTTTCCGCTGCGTATATTAATTAATGTAATTAATTATTATTTGTCACGTTTATTGAACCGGATTTAATAAACAAAATTTTAACTGATCACCACTGAAGCCCAACAAAGTAAACATCTAACACATACTTTAAAGGAGTCTTTGACTAATAATTAAATACCAATAGCTTTTTTGCAACGGAAAACAAGTGTGAATCGAAGTCAATGTCACTCGTATCTTGTAATGGTTACTAACTTGCTAATAGGCATGTTATTTTAAGGTTGCTAGTTATTATATTATCATTATCACTATTACTTGATACCTATGTATTGAAAATACTTCTAAAAAATATATAACAGTTGTACTTGTATCTTTTGTATATTATTGCGACTTGTTTATCTTCCATGTCGTCTAAAACAATGAATCTGTTAATTTAAATGCCTTAATTGTTCTTGGCACTGTAAATTGTTAAAGGTGTGTCAAATGCAGTTAAATCCATAGTAACATTCGCCCTCATCCTGCAAATCTTTATTTTTCTTTATTTTTTTTTAACTTATTTGGATTTAGGAGTACTTTTATGAGGTATTCAGAAACAAGTGCACCATTATCGTGGTCAACAAGAATGATGATTGGTTTAGGGGCAACAAATGGCCTCGCCTTTCTTCACAATGCTGAAAGACCTTTAATATACAGGGATTCTGACCAGGGCTGGCAATTTATACACGAGACACGAATACACGACACGTACCTACACGACTTTAATAGGTAACGGTAAGGCCTTAACAAGTTTCGTTACTAAACAGGTAGACACGAATTTACCTGTTAATTTTCGTGTCTAAACAGGTAAAATACGTGTTTACCTGTAAGTACCTGGTTAGATTTTTATAATTTTATATATATATATATATATATATATATAATATTATAATTATAAACTATTATTATACATTTATCCCCAAACCCTAACTCCCGTTTCCACTTTCACTTTTCCACTTTCACGTTTCCAAACCCTAACTCACTTCTCCATCGCCGCCACCACTTCTCCGGCCAAACCTCTCTTCGCCCGCCGCCCTTCTCCGGTGATTCCTCTGCCACCACTTCTCAGCCGGCACCACTTCCTCACCAGACTTTCTCAGTTTCTCCTCTCCGTTGTCAGAGCCGCCGCCGCCCGCCAGTGCTTCCTTCTACTTAGTAATGTTGCTTGATAAAACTATATGAATATGTCCAATTGTCCATATGATTAATATGACTAATTGACTATACTTATTTTGTGTGTAGGTTGATTGTTTGCTTTCTTGGAATTGAATATTTGAGAAGAAAGACCAATTGGAGCTTGGAAGTTTGGAACTTGATGTTGCTTGATTAGAATTCGGATGCTTTATTTTAAGACTTTTATGAACTTTCAACGACTTTTGTTTGTTTGTTTGTTATTGTTTGCTTCTATGGTTTTTTGTCTTAAAATTGTTAAGGATGATGGATTTATGTTTTATTTTAAGACTTTTATGAAATTTTGACGACTTTTATTTCCCTAAACAGGTTGTCAAATATGTGTTACTAAACAACTCTTATCGTGTATTATCGTGTATTACAGGTATTAACAGGTTCATGTTCGTGTTTAGGATACAGGTACACGAAAATTTTTCATGTCGTGTACAGGTATACCCATTTCGTGTTCGTGTCTTATCGTGTACGGGTATACACGATATGCTAGCCCTACTTCTGACTTCGAACATTTTGTTGGACTCGGTAAATGGATTTGTGAACTATCATTATTAGAATTATTATTTTTTGTGTGTTTTAATCAGACTTGTAAATGAACCGAACGAACAGAGCAGGCCATGGTCATGTTTGTTTTTTTTAATTTTACACAACAAATGTTCGAACATGAACAACTAAAGGCACAGGGTTTTCTTGTTTGTGTTAGTTTGTTAAGAAAATGAGCGTGCTTATGTTGGTTTGCTCATATTATAAATGAATGGTTCACGAACATAAACTAAAACAAAATGAATGAACGCAACAGAACATTACCAAATGAACAGAACACCAATTAAAAGTAAAGGTGAACTTCAATCTATCAGGCCTAGAAATTCATAAAACTTGATCAAAATGTAATTGGTGATATTAAATTTATAAAACTAGACTAATGAATATATAAACGAATGAACTTAGATAAATGTATACCAACTATTATTAATAAACATAAACGAGCGTTAATGAACGAACGAGATTTGTGCTCATGTTCATTTGTTTAACTAAATGCACAAATTTTTAAGTTCATGTTCGTTTGTGTCACACCCCGACCAAAGGCGGCGGAACATGCCGAGGTGTAACGATTGTCCATAAGCACATGACACTAATTAAAGTGACAGTATTTAATAAACTCATTTCATTTCACAACATCGAAAATGTCACATAACAATTATCCATAAAATAACCATAAACAAGATATCACAAAATATGGCAAATTGATATTGTTCATTTTTACTAATATCCTAAGGTCTTTGATGTCGTTTTCTTCACAATCATAAATCAACCCAGATGCAAACCTGCAACATTTCATAAAATAAAGTTTGTCAACACAAAGGTCGGTGAGCAATTCATAAGTTTGATCATATTAGTATTTAATAAAGATAGCCACAAAACTTGCATACGAAACGATAAATAAAAGTGGTAATTTGGATAAATAGATATCGCTAAACACATTAGCGACACCTAGCTATAAGGGGATGCCAAATAGTCTAGGATTTTATAGTTATCGTTAATTGCATTACGTTAACGACACCTTGCTATAAGGGGATGCCAAATAGTCTAGGATTTTTTAGTTCCACCAACCAAAAGCTATAAACACATAGGCATATAAGCATAGAACACCAAATCGAGCAATTATTTAGGTAAAGTATACAACTACGTTTGTGGTTTAAGATTCAAATATAAAGCATTTTGTTGAATAAGTATGAAATGTCACCCCCAAAATAAAAGATGGAAAATGGGGTATGAAGTACTCACCTTCAAGTGGTAAACTTGAAAGATGATAATTTGGAGATTTGTCGGAACGACGAGTTTAACGCACAATGCCTAAAAAGAAAAGAAGTCTTGAATTTAGAAAGGTTGTCTTAAAGGTCTTTAAACAAAATAAATGTTGAGAAATGTAAATAATTAAAGTTCTAGGTTTAAAATGTGACTATTTAAGAATTTATAATAATAACCCTTTAAAAATGTAAGTTTGCTCGAAACCGGGTTAAAGTATCTAACCTTAATATTTACTCAACCTATGTTAAGTAATAAGGTGGGTAAAATGCAAGAATGCAAATCCCTTTGGAATAAAGATACTAAAACGGGTTTTTTTATCGAGTGTTCGGGTTGTTGGTTCGGGTCTTGATAATTGGTCAAACCCAAAGTCAACTTTCCAAAATATTGAATGTTATGAGATAACCCAATAAAATTTAATAAGACTTAACCAAGTATGTAGTTCCATTGTTTTAGAACTAACAACGCACGTTAAGCGAGTGTTCGGTTTTGTCGGTCCAAACTTTGTTATGAGATCAAGTTGGATCCAACATTTCCAAGTACTTAAGAAAATATTTAAAAATCAATTTGTAACTATTTTTAAAGAAATATACAAGTCTTGATGGCTAAAAAAAACACACTTGTGTGTCTTAAGCGAGCAAGAATCGGTTTGGTTCGGTTTTCATCTCACAACAAGTTAATAGATGGTTTCCACATGTCCAAACACTAAAGAACTTGTATAATAATGTACAAATAAAAAAATACCAAAAGTTAACAATAAAGTCTTTAAACAAAAGTTCGGTTTTCGGTTCGGATCGTGTTTCGGGTTAAGACCGAGGTAAGATTCTACAAACCCATAACCATAGAATTTGTAAAAATGATTTTAGAAACTTAGATCTAACACTAAGTATGTTTAAACAAACAAAACTAGTAACAAAGTTCGGTTTACGGTTTAGAGCTATTTACGGTTAAACTGAAGCATAGACTTTAAAAAACCCATAACCATGGAACTTGTAAACATGACCAACAAACTAAAATAAGCAAGATTAATATATATGAACAAGTTGTATAGATGTATATATATCAAGGACACGAAGTCCTCCATGAAGCCTTGCCTTATGGGGTCCGAAACCTCACCGACCGGAATCGGAGAAGTAACTACTAAAGGTAAACAAGGGGTGTATATTATATATATGTTGCACAACCATAAACAAGTATTAATAAGGCTAAATAAACTAATTAAGATGAAAGACCAAAATCCTTCAAGAACACTTAAGAAGATAACCTTGAATCTTTGATGTTTGAGAGAGTTTTTTTTTTTGGAGTTGTAGCAAGGGAAAATGAAGAGGAAAGGTGGTGTATATATAGGGTAATGTTGGTGGTCAAATATGGGTGTGAGACACAAGAGTTTTCATGCAAAATGGATCAAGACAAAAACACAAAACAACAAAAAATAAATAAATAATAAATAAATAAATAAAAATAAAAATAAAAATAGGATGTTTTCAAGACCCAACAAGTGTGAAACAATATTGTAACATAAATCCATCATTTTGATTATAACATAAGCTTCGGTTTACAAATCGGGTCGGTTTACATAATAAACAAATACCAAAAACGAATACAAACAAGACCCGAAATTGACGAATGTCACAGTTTGTTTATATACAAACTTCTCACGGAACATAGTTAACCGAACGTTCGTTTATTTACAAGTCTATTTTTCTATGTTAAGGATAGTTACTTGTTGGTTAATAAGTACTGTGGACCAGCAGGATTATACAGCAAAGTTATCAGATTTTGGTCTTGCAAAAGCGGGTCCACAAGGGGACGAAACCCGTGTATTAACAAGGGTCACGGGTACCTGCAGTTATGCTTCCCCTGAATATGTTATGTTAAACTTTAGGCAAGTGAATCAAGAACATGAACACGAGATTTGTAGAACTCTCTACGACTCTTTTATTAAGAAAACGACAAACGAGAAAAACTTAATAATAACTAACACATTGAACCTATGGTATATATATAACCACGGTTCCTAATCCTAACCTATTTCAAATACATAATTTGAAACCAAATACAGTTAGAATAAAACATAAGAGACTAACTTATCTATAATAATAAGCTAATTATTATTATATTAAATATTCTCCAAGATTCTAGAAGTTTTCAATCTGAGTTGGTGTTGGGCACGTTTAACATGTTATAACCGATATGACTTTCATTATCTTGTAATGGATTTGGGTAGACTTTTTATGTTCACTGAAATACTGTGATGATGCAATAGGACACCTTACAGCAAGGAGTGATGTATACGGCTTTGGAGTTGCCCTTCTAGAGTTATTAACAGGAAAGAAATCAGTAGACAAAGCAAGACCAAACAAAGAACAAAGCTTAGTGGGCTGGCCCGACCCAAACTAAACGACAAAAGGAAACTACTCCAAATCATTGACCCGAGGTTAGAAAGTCAATACTCGGTCCGAGGAGCTCAAAAAGCTTGCAGCTTAGCATACAACTGTTTAAACCAGAATCCAAAAGCAAGACCGTTAATGACTGATGTGGTTGAGACTCTAAAACCGTTACAGACCAACACAAGTGGTTTGCACGAATATCGTTATAGTCTTCGTTAATGAGTGTGAGCCTGGGCCTGCCCATCCTTATCAGATGCATCATAAGTTTGTTAAGGTTGTTGGGGTGGGTGCCGGGTGTCAGTCTGCAAACCCAAACTGTTCTCTGGGGGGCCAGCTGCTTGTCGGATAAGATGAGGAAATGTGATATATTGGTATAACTGATTGGCACTTGATGTTATGATGATGGTGATGGTGGTGGTGGTGGTATGATTATGTAATGTAGGTCTTGTTTTGAGATGTGTTGTGTGCTTCTGAATGGCTTTGAAGTTATTGTGCAAATATGGTCAAGTCTTTTGCATCCTTTTTATCTTGTTTTAAAGTAATGGAATATTAGAATTTAAAAGCATAATGAATGGTTTCAATAATGCTATTCTTGTCAAAAGTTGGCCCCTAACTATGTATCATAACGCGTTTTATATCATCCGAATAAGGACAATTTCAATCAAAACAACTTTAATCATATGACTATGATAGCTGTGTACATTTTATATGAGACGGTTGCTAGTTTTATGGCAGCGGTGTCAAATAGTTACATAACCATCTTATGTATAACAATAAAACAATTTTTAAGTGGCTATACCGTTTCTTGAGCCCTCTATTCGTTCTTAACTGTTGAAGTGTGCTTATACCGTTCGTTCTTTTTTATTTTTCTTTTGATGTCTCTCCTACTAAGAAATATATATTAATTTAACTTTTAAATAAAAAGTTCTCAACGTTAATAGCATATTTTAAGCTACATATCTTATCCAAGATAGTTCACCCTAACTTAGAAAATAAATGTTTTAATTTATATATTTTTCATACAAACTTGTATAATATCATGTGTATTCAATTGATGATTTCATATCAAATACACTCTTTAATAACACTTAAAAAATTTCCCTATATAAATATTATAGATTTGAGACAGATATATTTAATAATTATAATTATTTTTAGTAGATAATTACAGGTGTATAAAAAAGATTTAAATTATGAGCACTAAGATAGTGAAAGTAGAATAACAGTATACAAACATCAAGACAAGTGACAGAGAGGCTTGTTCTTGTTCACATCAAGATTCCTTCGTTACCCCTTACAACTTTCCTTAACCTTTCTACCCCACATATATTCATTCCAAACCGTCTCTCTTTCTCTTATTCTCTACCTCTCTTTGTGTTACATTCATATTATTATTGCCATGATAACCAACAAACACATCACTTCCATCTTCTTCTTACTTCTTTTCATCTCCAAATCAACTTCAGACAATCAGCCCGTGCCCGTGGGAATGGGAATGAGTGAGTACAAGGTAGCAGCCGAAATGGACGGTGGTGGGCTGCGGAGGAAGCTTGGTCCATTTCAGGTATGTTTGGTGTGCAAGTGCTGTGTGACGGCGTCTGATCCGACCACATGCTCAAACATGCCCTGCTGTTTCGGCATCGATTGTCAGCTTCCTAATAAGCCATTTGGTGTTTGTGCTTTCGTGCCCAAGACTTGCAACTGTACCACTTGTGGTTGAGTCAGTTTTGGTTTTGAAAAATGATTAGTGTAATATTATTTTGTACATGGGAGTCACAGATACCATATGCTCATGTTCCCTAGATTTGTATTGTAAGTTAGAATAAGACCACTCGTTGTCTACGATGTATTAAAATACTTGTTTTTTAGAATATATGTGTATATTGTATTGGCGACTACACTCTTTGATGTTTTATTTTGATAAATGTGTTATTTCATATTATTTAAAAGACCGATGTAATATATTCATAAAACACACGTATTTGATTCTTGCTATCTTTATTTAAAATTGTGTATGTGACTACGTGCCATAAAGGGCATGTAGCTTTATATGCTTTGGGGCATAAACGCCCAAATCAAATGAATGGTCTCCGGACCAATAGAACGGTGCACTTAAGTGGTGTAAGATGTGGTCTAGGCAAAGGTCTTCCATTAACAACATGGCTCAACGGTTACACCATAAATACTAGGAACGCCACGCTGTTAACAAAAAAAGGGTTCGGTTGTCTTAATTAACACATGCTTATCCTTTTTAAATGAATACTTATTTTTACTCGGTGAAAAAAAAGGGTTTTGTTGTCTTACTCAACACATTGTTCTGGTTTTACAGAAACCATCGTTGTTTGGCTAGCTTGAGTGCTCTACCAGTATACATGGGTCAACAATCTGAAACCTTGGCATGACGGGTTTTACTTAAACATGAGATGAGAGTATAACAACATTGAATCCTTAGTGACCATTTCAAAGTCACTACCATCAATAAGTAAGCACCAGAACCAAATTTCTCCAATATTTAATTTGATTATATGTTCACTAATGATAAGTGTGATCATTCCAATAAATATTGTTAGTTTTATAATTTGGAAGTATGATTAAGTTAGAAATTAACAATATTTCTAAAAAGTATATTTATAATTTACAAATATAAATATAATGTTAATTATTTTGAGTTAATAAAACAGCTGTCCATATAGTGAATAGTAGGGATGAGATCGGTACCGTACAGATTGGTCCCGGTCCCGAAATCGCAAATTTTTGGTACCGGTACCGGTACTGAAATCTTTGGTTCGGTACCGGGACGGTACCGGTACCAAAGGTAAAAAATTCGGGAAATACCGGTCCCAGTCCCGATATCAAAACTCAAAACTTTGGCACCGATTTGGTACCGACGGTACCAAATCGGTACCGATTTCGGTACCGGTATTCTGTACCGAATTTGCCCATTCCTAGTAAACAGAAGTTTGAAATAGGCTATGATATAAATAAGTAAATTCGAATATCCTCCTTAAAATTTATCAACTCCTTAAGTTTATTGGTAGCCTTATAGGGGGTCATGACACTATTCAAGAAATAAAGAAATAGATTAAATCGTTTTTACCACACAACCCGGGTCACAACCCTCTTTTTAATTAAATATTCTTTTTTTTTCTTTTCTTTCAAACAATTTGTTTTTTATATAACTTGATTTTTATTTAACAATATATTATTAACTTATTTTAAAAATCTAAAAATACAGACCTATTTAGTTTATTTTTATGAACATTTCGATATAAATTTTATTAAAAATGACGCACTTTTAAAAATATGTATTTTTTAATATTGTTATATGTAAAATTTTGTTTTGTTAATACCTATAAAAATTCAAGGTTTTTTTTATAGAATTATGATATTATTCTTTTTAATAATTTTTTATACTTAAAATAATATTCTTTAAAAAAAATAAACATTTTTATTAGTTTTAATAACTTTTATAGAATAAACTAAAACCTAATAAGATATATGTAGTAAAATAATTGATTTGAGTTGGATTGGATTGGATTGGATTGGATTGGATTGGATTGGATTGGGTTGTGAATAAAAGTGAAATGTATGGTTAGGTTGGGTTGTGTAGATGGAAATCATGGAAGAAAGAGAAATTAATTTTTTATTAAAAAATTGGGTTGGGTTGTGAATAAAGTTAGTCTTATGGGCCGGCATTGACACATCAGCGGGTAGAGGTACACAAATCGGGTTTGTGTAGATTGGATTTTTTAAGGGGTTACAATTGTTAGGGGTACTTTTGGTATTTGTCAGGTATTTTTCGGGTAATTTCGGATATTTGAAAACCCGGTTTCGGGTATTTGAAAAACCCGGTTCCGGGTATGTAACCGGTTCCGGGTTTCTGGTATTACCGGGTATAAATCGGGCCCGGTTCTGGGTACGGGTGTTGGTACTAAAATGCATACCCTATTCGTACCTTACGGGTAGAGTCGGGTACGGGTTCGGGTATTAAAAACCCGGGTATTAGAAAAACCGGTTCCGGGTATTTTTTTCGGGTCCGATTCCGGATTCAGGTTTTTGTACATCTCTATCAGCGGGTAATCGGGTATACATACATAGGTTCAATTCTTTTGCAACCGACAGCCCAATCTAGTACTCTATTTAGAGGGCCAACTTTAGTATGAAAGTAAATTTTCTCAAGTAATTCTTTTTTAACGGTGAATTTCTTTTTTTTTTTGATAAGTAACTTGATTATGTATTTGTCAACTAAATAATTTAAACTATTATCTATAATGATAAACTAGGTTTAAACCATCACGTTGCAGCAGTGGCTTGACGTAAATTCAGTTGGTATCGGTTAAGTTTGTCACGATACCTGCACTAAATCAAAAAATTATATGTAAATGGCCAAAATAGTGTCAGCACACATACAACTTATGATGAAAGCGGCACATATACGGTCGGTTTCTGATAGAAAAATAAATTAGTAAGTGTATAGCTTATGATACAAAAAATAATATAAGTAAAACGACGTTTATTCGGTTGGCAAATTATAGGCGTTGTGACGAAAATCCGGTCGGTATCTATAGGTTCGCCACAATACTGGAACTAAACTCAATATAATTTCAAAAATATGACATACTTAAAACAAAAAACAAAATAAACACAGGCATTGCAGCGGCTAGTTGACATACATTCGGTCGGTAACGATTAGGCTCGTTATCATACGATAAGTAAACACAAAAAATAATTTCGTTACTGGCTAGGTTTGTTACGGTATCGAAACTAAATAAACAATACATGAGTGCTACGGCGACGAGGCATTGCGTTTTTAGTTAGTGTCGCTTAAATTCGTTACGATACCGGAACTAAATCTAAAACTCAATTTCCTCAAATTATTAAACTTAGAAAAAAAAGTTTAAAAAAAATCTAGATTGAAAGGCTTTTTAAAAGTGTGATGTCAAAGCACACCAAAACTAGAAGAATAATAGAAAGAAAAAAAATGCCACAAAAATTAAAAGAACAAATAGATAAAAAATAAATGATGCATATGAACAGCCAAGGGGATTCAAACCCTGGCAACCTAACCATAAAGAAGTTAGTAGAAAATAATTCAGCCAACACACCAACACTACCGAACTTGTTTATATAACGAAACTAAATCCATAAATATAAAACATTGGGTTTCTAAAAAGGTATTGTTGCACCACCATTTGATCTTTATCTATATATATAACTAGTTTTTAACCCGGTGCGTTGCGCCGGGCAGGTTGGTAAATCCGAACGTTGGTAAGACACAAGCATTACCGGTCGTAAGTGTTGAGGCGGTAAAGTTTACGTGAATTCGGTCAGTTTCTGTTACATGTGTTATTGTACGGAAACTAAAACAAAAAAAGGTTATAAAAACTGAGATGGAACATTGGGATAGCGTTGGTTGGTGAAACTCGAGCGTTTGTAAAACCCGAGCGTTGTCGGTCCCTGGCGGTGAGTCTATGCAAATTTGGTTGGGTTTTTCACATTCGTTATAAAACCGGACTAAAAAAAAAGAATTGTCATTCGGTCAGTTTCGTTACGGTACTATAACTAAAAAAAATGCACTAAGTCTACGCAAATTATGTCAATTTTTACCACATCCGTTACGGTATATTGGAACTAAACTAATAAAAAACAAACATAACAAAGATAATTATTAGAAATATAATTATCAAAATTTAAAACAAAAGACAAAACAAAAAAAAAAACAAAACTTGGTCCAATGGAATCTTGCCAAATGGACCAATAATTGTTCCAGCGTCGCCAAACCTCTCATTTATATATATTAATCTTTTATATATATTAGTAATAGTAATGTCGGCAATTCTTGGGATAAACAATACTGGGACTTAATGGGTGTGAAAAATGAAAATATGCCAATTTTAATAACTTATTTGAAAATGTTAATTTTTAAAATCATTTTTATTGCGAGAAGAATAATTTCTAGAGATGAAAGAGGAACAAAATAATCTTAAAAACTAACCATTAATTTATAAGAGAGTTAATTAGAAAATCACAATTGAAAAGCAAATCCAAATGCTTATGTGGTTTTCAAAATCCTCAAGTGTTTGTGGTTTCTTATTGAATGTTATCATGTGTGTATACTATATATACATGTATATTTGTTTTTGCACATATATATTTATATAATCTTTGTGTTGGGTTATTCTACATGTTTGACCCGTTACAGACAAAAACATAACTTGAATTAACAAATTCGTAACTAAATATGTAGATAGTTGTCTACAAATAAAATTAACCAAAACTTAGAAAAAAAATGTCCATCATGTGCCTCCTATATGGAATATACACTTGCAATAATCTAACAACACATAACTTATAGCCGCTCATACATTGATCGTCAAATCTATTTGTTAAACAAAATTGTACTTACGTGTAGCTGATTCAAGAGTGTTGCAAAGCAGCATTGCAACTGTCATGGGCCCCACTCCTCCCGGAACAGGGGTGATCAAAGAAGCTACTCTTGATGCTTCCTCATAGCACACGTCTCCTATCAGCCGATACCCTTGCTCACAACTCGGGTCCTGCACACCATATTACTTTACACTTATTTCAAAGTCAACATTTGGATTTCAACTATCATTGACCCTAGCTATAACTGACCCATAAAGTTTGAGTACCTCGATTGGATAGGTTCCAACATCAACCACCACGGCACCGGGCTTCACCCAGCTTCCACGAACCATGTTCGGGACTCCTACCCCACTAATTAATATATCAGCTTCACTTGTGATTTCTTCAAGGTTTGGTGTTAATGCAGTCACAATGGTAACTGTTGCATGATGCCTCTGGTCCACAATTACAAATTAATAACCCGAAGATGTGGTGCGTGTGTCTATATATATTTACACACTCACTTGAGGGTTCTATGCAAAACACTATATTGGCGAGAACAATCAGAACAGGCGAATTATTCATTTTTCCAAGTTTAAAAATAAAAGAAAATGGTACAAATGTTATGTTTGTTATTTCTACTAATCTCTACTAAAATTCTAAAAATAAATAAATAAGTCGGTTTTATTGTTCGTTAAAAACATATGAAGAAACTAATTACATGGTTTTTATGTACAAAATCTAGACAGGTGTATAAGAACTTAAGTACAAAATTCAAAAAATTATGAGCCATTTGACTGAATCAAACAGTGTAGATTTGTTCTACCAGCTCTTGCAAATAGTGTTTGGAAATAAGGATGCATACAAGCCAAGCCTCTCGTGCACTACTAGAGATCGGCTCGCTAAAAGCTCGAATCTACTCGAGCTTAAACGAGCTCGAGCCTGAAAAATAAGTGAGTTTATTAAACAAGACCGAGCCCAAGCTTCACTTACCGAGCTCAAGTTGGCTCGTGAGTCTAAACAAATCTATGATTTATATAATTTGTGTTTAATATATTATATATATACTTCCATAATAATTATTATTATACATAAAATTATGACAAAAATAAATCAAACATATATATTATGTTATGTATATAAACTACAATTAAAACATATATATAAAAATAGATATAAATGTACATAAATTAATTAATATATAATAAAAGAGCCCACCTCAAGTTCAAAAAACCACTCACAAACCGAGCTTGAGGCTAGACAAACTCGGGCTTGGCTCGGCTCGGCTCGGCTCGCTTACACCCCTACTCTGAAATGAGAGAGATTGGCACCTGTAACAGCAAGGACGCGGGTAAACCAACAATATTGCTTCTTCCTATAACAACCACCTTTTTACCCATAATCTCCACGCCATATCTCATCAACAACTCAACGCAACCTTTTGGCGTGCACGAGATGAACAATGGTTCCCGTCCCCTCATAGCTAGATTCCCCATATTCATTGGATGAAAACCATCCACATCTTTTTCCAATTTCAACACACCCACAATCTTCTCTTCATTCAAATGCTGTTTCAATTTTCATTCATTTCATTAATGAAAACTGAAAAGACCGCTCTACCCTTCTAATGTAAATTCAAACTATAATAAAAAGAACCTGAGGAAGAGGAAGCTGCACAAGGATACCGTGAAAAGATGGGTCTGCATTAAAATTCATTATGGCATCACAAACTTCATGTTCGGTACAAGTGTCTGGGAATTTGGTTAGTTTGAAGTTGATTCCGGCTTCTTCGCATGCGTTTATCTTGTTACGAACGTATGTTAGGGAATCTTTTCTATCGCCTACTAGGATTACACCGAGTCCTGGAACCTTCCCAATTGTTTTCTTCATTCTTGTTACTTCACTGGCTACTTTTGATATAATCTCCTCGGAGATTTGTTTTCCGTTGATTACTCTAGCAGTATGATCACTAGCTGTATCAAAATATCAGTAGTTAAGTGCGAATTTGTTCATTAACTTATTCTTCTACAAATTTTGACTATAAATAGTCCTATTGGAATTCGGAAATATTGCTGCCATGTAAAAAGTGACTCTTAAAAGCATTTAAAGGATGGAATAAACCATTACAAACACATTTTTCATTTAAAGTAATACACGTAGTTTATAAAATATAAGAAGGTATGAACAAGCTCTGTCTAGGTAGTCAAAACCAGGACACACTCAAGGCCCAAAACTACAAAAGGACGCGATGAGCCCAAAAAAAAAAACACACACTCCTGAAACTAAAAGCACAATAATAAAAAGAGCAAAACTATAAACTGGCACAAAAAACTAAAATTTCAATACTTTCTACAAATATGAAACAAAACCTAATACAAATTCCTTCTAAATGAAAGCCTAAAAGTATAAAACATTGGCAACGGAGAAGCTTACAATCAAGATGGCTTACAAAAACATGTAAAAAACAAAACAAAATAATTGCTAGGCGCTAGTCGGGCGGTGGGTAGGGATTAGCGATCAATCAGATTGGAATTTATATATATAACTTTAAGAATATACGTATGTATATAAAATTTTCAATTTTGACCAAATAGTGATTAATCAGTGACTAGCCGGTGGCATACCGAGTGGTAACTAATTGGCAATTAGCCGGCACCTAGGCACGATTTTACAACAACACACAATGTAAAATATAAACCTAACATAGAACAATGAATCAAAATTAAGCACTATTAACAAAATTTAGCAACAAGAACAAAGAGTTTTAAGTGTTTACCGAGTTTGTAAGTAGACGGTTCGCTATAGCCGGTAGAGCTAGTACTCCATACATCAGGGAAGTCAAGCGAAACAAGAGAAGGCGACTTCAATATCCGGTGGCTATTATTATTATTATTATTATTATTATTATTATTATTATTATTATTATTATTATTATTATTATTATTATTATCATAAGCGGTTGCAAGCGTATTAATAGTCCTTGATAAAGATAACAGCAATAAGCAGCCATTATTTCTCCTCCACCCAGAAACCACAATACTTTGCACTTTACTCTTTAATCCCATTGTTTTGCTACTTCCTTTTATGACACGTCATCATCCTCAGCTAATCAAAATAATATAATAATAATTCAATGTTGGCGATCAACATACATACCTAACTGCCTGTTCCTGAATTATAATAAATAAATAAATAAAATGAATTACAGAAGATGATATTTGAACTTACTCAAATTGAATTCAAGTATCCAGATTAACTTAACTAAACTAACTGCTGAGTAATTAATCGATATATACAGAGAAAGAGAGAGTATTGGAGAACTGAGTCGGCGGCCGTAGGGCGTACTTTGAGTGAGGGTAGACCAATGTTCAAACTCGACAAGAGTAGTAGTCACGGGACCAATGTTGTAAATACAGATAGTTGACTTACGGGGTGTTTGGCCTAGCTTTTAGTTTTTGGCTTACGTTTATATCTTAAAGTAGCTTATAGCTTAATTTTTATTATTTGATAAGCTTTTTATAAGTGTTTGAATTAGTTTATATTCAACAAGTTGATAATAAGTTGTTAAATCCGTCATTCTTTAATTTGTTATAGTAATAAGTTGCTTCAATAATTATTAATCCGTCATCATTCGAGGGCAAATGAAAAACTTACACTCTTACACAAATAAGCTAAAAAACAATCTTCAAATAAGCTTATTCAAATTAGCTTATATAAGCTTATAAGCATAAGCTTAAAAAGCTAAACCAAACACCAAGTTAAGCTTATTTTGTAAAAAATAAAAATAAAAACTAAAAAAGCTATAAGCTTTATTAAAAAAGCTAGCCCAAACACCCCCGTAGTGTTATTCTAACGTGCAAGTTTATAAAAGCGTGGCACACAAGTTTTTAGCGTTGTGTCAGAGAAATGGTGTCAAGCATCGCAAAGTTACTACATCTACAATTGTTTGTCATATATTTGAATGCACAAGTATCATAAGAGATATCACGTATTAAAGTAGTATGTCCAACATTGAGTCGTTATTGTAATTCATTTTGATGAACTTTTAAATTAGTCAAGTCCGAACGATTGATTTTTAGATTTGCCACATGAAAGATAAATGAATGACTGCTACACTCTTTGTAAAAAATAAATAAATAACTGTCACACACTACAATTGAAAAAAAAAACATAAAATTGCATAACTTGTGATGCTATTTTTCTTGGAATATAATATATATATACACACACACGCACACACATGCGAACCTTAGATACGCAAATATACTAAAATTTAAATAATAAACACAAAATAACATTTAATAAAACTAATGGCACAGCTACAAGAGACAACTAGTACATTAGGATGACTTGTGTTACGTGGTGATCATAAAGAAGATAAAATACAGTGTAATCAGAAGTTGAAGTTAAAAGACGTGTCATAAAGAAAATAAAATATAGTTAAAGTTAAAAGATTCCTAATGTTATTTACGTCGTAACACAAGTTATTGTGTTAATTAACACCTCATAACTCCTTGACATGGTGTTGCCGGCATCATGGATGAGCCACCTCAGCTGTGACGTCTCTTTTGCAACCCCAACAACCAATCTGATTGAAATGCATAACTACAAAATTTAAAGATTAATTAAAAACAAATAATAGATGTCATTGCTAAAACCAAACTTTTTTTGCACATTTTTTCTCTTATCAAATGGAATGGTCGATTCTTGTTTTGTTATTATACGTTATACATAAGATAAAAAAGTTTTGTTATTTTTTAGCAAACTAATTTAAGATTGCTATTTAGTTCTAATGTGGTCGATGCTGATTAAATTTGCGTCACTTCATCGTGAAGACATGCAGTTTTTCCTTTTCTTTTTGCTGGTGTGCCACGGATTTTTTTTTTCTTTCCTTTTTTTTTGTTTTATATTGGTTATTTTTTTTTAAATATATTAATTTGCTATGTTTGGGCATTGGTGAATTTTTTCCGGTTTAGTTTCGGTGTCGTAGCTGGATACAGACCGAAGTTGTGTCGGTACGTCGCAACAACGCGCTTCTTTCTTTTATTTTTTTGAACAGCCAACGAATACTCCAAATGGACTACTGACTAAACACCACATCGGGATACACTCGCTTTTCAATCCGGGGAAAACCCTCGCCTAAGGTCAACACGCGTGAACACTTGCCTGAAGATACAACAGTGCGGTGAGATAAAACCGGTTCAATTCAAGGATCCAACTAGTGAACACCACCCAAATCGTCTAGTCTGTCATCATCACATGGTGCAGCCGAAACTAAATGTTAGGACAATGATTGAACATGGGTCACATAAAACAAGTCTATTCATTATCACTCCATCACAAGCTTATTGGCGCTTCTTTATTTTAATATATTAAGTTTTTGTATTTAGATTTTGAGGAATTTTTTTTTAGTTCCGACGCCGTAATTTAATAGTGATTGAAATTACATTAACTCGCAACCACATCACGCGAGTTTAAATTTCAGTCACAGACTGTCCAAGTCCACCACTTTCTTCATCGGAACTGGAAGCCTTCTTCAATGCGACGTGAGTTCATTTCTTGATTATTTGTCGATGCGTTTTTCAAAGTTTCTAGGGTTTTTATTTGTGTTTTCTACGGCTATTCTCATATATATGTTTGCCCTAGTTTTAGTAAGGAATTTCATCACACAATCATATATCTATATTTGATATTCTAATTTATGAATGACAAGGCCACCAAAATCAAAACCAAATTCACGAAATAAGAAACCAAATCCAAGTTCATCTTTTACTGGTAAAAAAGTTGTTCTAGACTTCTAGGGTTTTTAGTTTGTGATATTATACTAGTGTATGAATGCATATGAATTAAGTGAGTTGGTTTTACATCTGACATGTTGTGAAAGTGACAATGGCACCAAAACCAACAAGGAACTGGTTGGAGCTTCCGTCAGAGTTAATGGTGAACATACTCAATAGAATTGGTGCAGTTGACATACTCGAGAATGCCCAAAACCGATTGGTTTGAAGTCTGCAAGGACCCTGCCTTGTTTCAGGTCGTTTATATAGACAGGTTATCATGTCAAAGTGATTATAAGGAGATATGTAAGAAAGCTGTGGATAGAAGCCAAGGCCAACTAGTTGATTTAACCTTGATTGGCGGTTGTACTCACGAGCTTCAGCAGTATGTTGCTGATAGGTACTTTTTTTTGTGCGTTAGAGTTACTTAAAAAAAAAACTAGAATGATTATTAGCATTCGTGAGTGGATTTGTTTTTGTTAACAGATCAAGCCTGCTTAAACGTCTAGAAATCTCATATTATACTGTGGGATTGAAGGGAATCCGGAGTGATGCTTTGATGAAACTGCCATTGTTGGAGGAACTCGTTATCGTTGGAACATTCGTTTCGAAAATAAATATTGAAGTTGTTGGACGATGTTGCCCCTTGCTAAAAACACTCAAACTGAGCCTGACATCAAAATATGTCGTGGAATGGGAATGAGGATAATGAGGTGGCGTTGGCGATTGGGAGGAACTTACCTGGGTTGACTTACCTTAAATTCGTTTCGAATCGCATGGAAAACACGGGGTTGCAGGCCATTTTGGACGGTTGCTGTCATCTTGAATCACTTGACTTGCGTGGGTGCAACCTACTTGATCTAAACGGGAACTTAGGGAAAAGATGTTCACAACAGATCAAAGATCTAAAACTACCTCATGAGAAGTTCTAAACTTCCTCAATGGCTGCCCCAATTTTATGGTAAATTCTAAAGTAGTTTAATGATAAATAGTAGTTTGTTTCGGAGTTATATATTAGTACTTTTGATGATCTAAAGTTTGTTTTTGGAGTTATCCATAGTTGTTTGTTTTGAAGTTATATAGTAGTTGACTTTGGATCTTCAGTTTAATCAAGGCTAAACTGACTTCATTAAGTTGGTACTTTAACTTAAACAATCTTCATCATACAGTTGTTTTCCTTCATTTTTGTTTAGTTTTATTGTTAACCGATTTGAGATTCATACGGTTCTGTTCTTGGGAAAACCGTGAAACGCTGTTTGGTTCACAGCCTATAACTTGAAACCAAAATGGGTAAATCAAACCACCCGTTTACTTTTATTTTTTCATTTTTTGAAGATGTTATATATGCATCACATTCTTGAATCATTTTTGCAATTTGATATAACTAAGGATTTTTTAAATCAGTGTGTTTTATATTGGACTCACATCAGGATGATATGACGGGTATTATTGGTTCGTTATATTGGGTATGAACTGATTTTAAGATTTTTTTTATATCCGATTTATATAGGATAAGTTATTGGGATGTCTACGTAAGTTTGCAAGCCAATAGGGATGACAAATGGTTAATTAAAATTTTTAGGTGATGATAACACTAAAATTCACACGACTTATTTGTTGCATAAAATTCAAATATGACGGTCACGCACTATAGTATCGTTTATGTTGAAGATTTTGGCTTCAAATACTTTCTAGTAGGGCTGTTCAAATGTTATGGCCCGACCATTTTACCCAAAATCCGACTCAGACCCTTTATCCTTTTAGGAAGAAACATGTATCTAAGTCCCTACCTTCTAAACAATAAAAGGGTCGGGTATAAATAAGAGTATGGTCCAACCCTTTACCATTTAAGAGCACTAATTACATCTCGTTTTCAATATCTACTAGCTGCATATCTTATACATGGCTTTAATATATGAATCATATGCTTTCATTTAATAACATAGTAAAGTCTAACTAATTTTAAAGTTTATTAACAATTTGAACAGACGTAAATAATATTCACATTCACAAATTACATATAGAGAAAAGCTTAGTGTTTCCCATATATTTGTTTCTGATCAATAGTATGGTCTTTTATTTTTATTTTCCTAAGTAGTTGGGAAATTTCAGATAAATCATATCTGAAATACAAATATCTCCTAAATTTTAAATGAACGAGAATCTGATATATATCTAGAAACTAGTAAACGGGTCATAAGGGTCGGACCCTTGTAACCCTATTACCTTTTAAGGTGAAATTTAAAGACACTTAACCCGACCCATAATATATACCCGAGTATAATTAAGGGTTTTATGAGGCGGGTAATCGGGTTTCAAGGGTCCGACCCTTATCTTGCTCACCCCTACCTTCTAGAGTGAAAAAGATAAATAAAAAAGGATGAAATAATTAGTTAATTACCCTAATTATCAATGGTGACTTGGTGAGTTTATGAAATGACATGAACCTAAAATAAAATCTGTGGGTCTGAATTCAATGTGCATGGGTTCAGGTCAATTTCATGTTGAACTTGTGAAGGTTTACACTTCGTAGTTAGCCCGTTTAATCGTTCTATTTTTTAATTATTTAAAATGTGTTTTATGCATAAATATAAATGTATGTTATGCCAATATATAAAATTTAAATGATAAACTAACAGATTATGTGATTAAAATGTAATGTTTTATACACATTTGTGTACTATTAAAAGGCTTAGGTTCATATGTCTGGTAAGGTTTTTCAGTTCGTGTCATTCGTGTCGGGTTCATATGCCTACTCATGTGTAGGAGTCGTGAACCACAACCTAACTCACAAATACAAAGAAGATGGCATAGAAGAATGCAATTCTTTTGTAGCGTTGATAAAATAAAAATTTGTGGGAAAGTTCAATAACATACATCAAACTACTAAAATGTGACTTTGACTATGGGGAGGTGATTTTATTAATCAGTTATGATCTTGTCAAGTAGTTGTTTTCGTATTGTGTTTTTTAAAGAGAATAAGCCAAAGTGAAGATTGTCAACTCCAAATGAAGGATATAGTGATCTACTGCTTACTGAATTAATTCTACTTCAATTTCAGTTTGATTCACACTTGCTAGTCATGTTTCACTCCAATTTGGTAAGTTGATTAGGTGTTTTTAGCTAATATCATCTGAAACTCTTGATTCACTTAGATTTGATTAAACCTAGCTAATCTTTGATGATGCATATGTAAATTTCTGTGATTATTATGTTGATGACTTTAACATGTTTATGAAACTTGTCAGGATCTAGAAATCACACACATCTGTTCTAGACGTGCACAAAAAAACCGGTTCCGGACCCGAACTGGTGGAACCGACCCGAAACCGGTTCCGATTCGTACCCGGTATACCCCATACCCGGTTAGGGTATTATAATACCCGGTTAGCCCTACCCGGACCCATGTATTTGACAAAAAATCGGTTCCTACCCGGAACCGGTTCCAACCCGATTTCGGTTCCTACCCGAAATAACCGGTTCCGCCAGGTTTTTTCCTAAAAAAAGCCGTTGTAACCGGTTCCGTCAGTAATATAGCCGTTGGAACCGGTTCCAACGGCTATATTATCGATGGAACCGGTTTTTGAGCTAGACAACTATATAAAGGGTTGGATGATCACTTGTTTTACCACCCTAACTCAAAAACATCAAGAAAACTTATCGGTTTACACTTTACACTCCAATTTTTTTCACTTCCATTCCACCACCACTCGATAACTAGTTGTTATGGCAAGCCAAAACAAGGGCAAAAGAAAGGCGGCTGCTACCAACTCCGTTTTTATTGACCCGGTTTGTGCCGAAGATGACGTCGGAGTTGCAAAGATCCTCCCTCATAACCGCAACGAAGAAGTATGGCGGAATTGGGATTTGGTTGAGTTGCTTAATGGAGACATTAAGGCTCGTTGCAAATTGTATGGCACTTATTTAAAGCATGATTCGAACTCTACTTTAAATAAGCACATCGAGAAGAAATTTTGCAAGGCGTTGAAAGAAGTTCCCGCTACGGTCCAAGCCGAATTGGGTAAAGATGGGGCAATATTTCGTTACAACGTGAAAGCGGTTCACGATAGGATGGCGAAGTTCGTGATTCAACAAGGTTTGCAGTTTAACCACTTCGACAACCCTCAATTGACGGCCTTGATTAGAGAGACTCTTCAACCGCGCTACACCTATGTAAGTTGTACCACTCTTCGACGTCATTGTCTAAAGTTGTGGGAATGTGCCAAAAAAGATTTGATTGATTTTTCTGACACTTTACAAACGGGTGTCAACTTAACTAGCGATGTTTGGTCGGCACCCCATGGATTACCGGAATCGTACCTTTGTGTGACCGCGCATTGGATCGATCCGGTATCTTGACAAATGATGAAACGCACCATCGCGTTTGAAAACTTTCCGTTTCCACATACCGCCGAAAAATTGTTTGAAATTTTGGATGAGGTAATAACCACTTTTAACTTGAGGAAAAAAAAATTTCAATGTCGTTTGATAACGCATCTAACAATACAAAAGCGGTAGACAAGTTATATATAAAATATACACCACTTTGCTACGGAAAGTTTTTTCATACTCGATGTGTTGCCCATATTATCAATTTGGTTGTTCAAGATGGTATTGACAACGAAACCATGGAGGGCGGTTTGAGATTATTTAGGTTGATGTTACAAGATATTTTCAAAAGTGGAAAAAGAAGACATCTTGAATACAAAAACTATTGCAAGTCGGTGGATAGAAAATATTTGGGGCCGAACTGGGACGTTCCAACCCGTTGGAACTCGACTTGTAATATGCTCGCTTGTGCTTTTTCACAAAAACAAACTATACAAGCGTTTCATAGAACGCTTGTGGATCGTTGCGAAGCCGATATGTTTCCAAACGGTGCTTGGGATAATATCAGTTACTTCTTGGAGTATCTTGATGTTTTTAAAACCGCAACAACTAAATTGTCGGGGGTTTACTATCCTACTAGTTGTTGGGTTTTGCAAGAATTATACATCTCCTTGAATTTCAAAGACTTTGAAAAAAAAAATGACATTTTCGAGCACATTGTTGACCCAATAAAGAAGAAGTTCCTAAAACATTTTGAAGGAATACCACCCGTGTTTACTTGTACCGCCGCTTTAAATCCCTACATAAATGTTGTCGGGGTTGAGGCGTTGATCGAGGAAATATATGACAACATGGGTGCACACGAGATCGATCCGATGGCGTCAACGGAAGCAAAGGATTCTTTCAACAAATCCTTTCAAGAAATCTATGGCCATTACTTCAAAATATATGGTCCAAGCTCAAAGTCGACTTTTGTGAGGCAAGCAACATCAAGTAAGCCATGCAAGGACAAGCTTATAAACATGATGATTGCGGTTCGTGAGTCGGCGGCTAAGCGGCAAATGGGTAATACACCAACTAGTGAACTTCGCCAATATAGTGGAGCAAACTATGTAGAAGGTGCAACGGTCGAGGACGTTGGCAACCTTGACATTTTGGCATGGTGGAAAGGAAAGCAAAACAAATTTCCTATTCTTTCCGCCATGTCTCGTGACTTGTTAAGCGTCCAAGCTTCAACGGTTGCTTCGGAATCGGTTTTTTCACTTAGTGGAAGGATATTATCGATGCGAAGAACCAAACTCACTCCCGAGTCCTTAGAGATGTGCATTTTCCTAAAGGATCATTTGGACGCAGTGGATCGTATACAAGACAAGGCAAACTTTGAAGACGAAATACCACTTGAACGTCCAATTCAAGAAATGGAAGAAGAATCTTCGGGTGAAGAAGACGAAGTCGTAGAACTCGACTAATTTTAATTTGTATTTTTTGTATTTGTTCTAATCATTTATGTATTATGTAACACGAATCAATTAATTAATGTAACAAGTTTTTTAAAGTGTTATTTGTTTGTGTTAAATAAAAAACTTGTCTTAAACACTTAAACTAACTTTTAAACATATAATAATTATAGAACATTGCACAACGAACATTATTGCAAAACGATTAATTACAAACATTATTAAGCATAAAACTAAAATTGTTCGTTGTTTTCATCTCGCCATCTACGACCATCAAGCTTTGTTACCGGCGACAGGGGCTTGACTTGTAGAGCCGGACGACTCCCCGACTTCTCCTTTTTTGGCATCCAAATGCTTTTTTTCCTTGCAATACTTATTGGTATGCTTTCGAAGGATGGAATTCGATGCCGCCTTCAAAAACTTTCCGCAGTATTTGCATCGCGCCATCTCCTGTGTGTCAGTCATGACACACAGGTCATAGTGAACCCAAACCTCGGGGCATCTCGGGGTGTCGATAACCATAACAACTTCGTCGTTGGTTGGCATTGGTAATGGTTAGTGGTTTAACAAGAAATTGAAGTGTTTAACAAGTTAGCGGAGTTGGTTAACAATTTCTAAACCTAGTATGTCTATATATAGTAAGTGGGGGTGGGTATAAACATTCAAAACCGGTTCCAACGGTCTAAAAACGGTAAAATAGCCGTTGGAACCGGTTTCCAACGGTCAAAAATAATTTAAACTAGGAAAACCCGTTGGAACTGGTTTTCGGGTATAAACCGGACCAGGTTCCTACCCTACCCGGTTCCACTGGTTCCTGATATTTGCCTACCGGGTTGGGTCCGGTTCCTGACAGGAACCGGTTCCATTTTGTATCCGGTTCTTAAAAAATCGGTTCCTACCCGATTCCGGGTTTTAAAAAAACCCGATTTGTGCACCACTAATCTGTTCATTTGAATTTGTAGGTAGAATCTAGAGATTTAAAAACATAAATCATTAAAAAAAATAAGATATAAATAACTTTCAGCTGTATTGCTTCTGTTGAACTTGTTTGTATGGTGTATGCAATGAAATTCCTAAAAGCATTAACGAATACGAGTGATCATTATGAATACAACTAGACATAATATAAGATCCGGCATAACTAGTCTTCATAGCTTTGTTCGTCGCAACTAGTCTTCATGTGTCACATCTTGCCTTCATCATAACTTATTCATGAGTCACAACTTTAATCATGCGTTACCAGTACTCAGTAAAAGCAAAATGTTTTGTGTATGCATCAACCTTCAATTATAGCCCAACAACCTCATTGCCACATGTCTTACATTGCTACTAAACTTTGCTCCATTATGTATGTCTGTATATCATGAGGTTCACACTACCCTTTCTAGTCCACCTACTTATGGTGTGACAACCTCGCTACCACGTCTAAAACTCGCTTTGACACTTTTCAATCCAAGCTTCACACCGCATGCCTCATTCAACTTGCGGAAGCATATTAGTTGATTCACACATAAATCCATTTATATCATTTTAGTTTTTGCACTTGAGGTTGTATTATGTCTTAAATTTGTTTTAGTGATCTATATTCTATATACAAGAATCGGCTGAAGGTGTTGCATGGGTGTTGCATGCTTTAGTGATCTACCATTGATCTCTAAATCTCCACAAACCTAGCCACATTTTATGTTTCCATGTCAAATTTTGCTACCAATCACAGATCAATTTAAACCTCCTAGGGTAAGCAATCATTCATTCAGTTTTAAGATCTTATCATGAACCAGACAATTCATCATCTATACAATTTACCATAGAATGAAAGAAGAATAAGGCAAGAGAATAACAAGCTATTATAACAAGTTAATAACAAAAGCTAACAACAGAATATAAGCATAACTCAAGTAAGAACAGTGTTGATAACCTTGGTAGCCATCCTTCAAAACTTGTTGCACTTGTTTTTTTCTTTCCCTTTTTCTTCCAGTAGCCCAAACCAATTGATCTCTTCGTTATCGTTCTTTGGTCTACTGAAACAAACCAGAGCATATGAACCATGAACCATGGTCTATCTAAGGTCTCCATGCAGAGGCAGTAAGTAAACAAAGGTCTTTCCATCCAAGCTTAAGTGTGCCCTTATCCTCCACCAAGGTATAACCATTAGAAGGAAACATCCCTAACAAAAGTGTCGCTTGAGCCGCAGCATTTCCCGCCAAAGATATACCCTTGAACCCGCATTGCTCCAACTTCTCCCTCCAATTATTAAACTTCACCTCCCCGCTCCTCGACGGCCCCCCTATCGCCAACACGTTCCTAATCTCCTTCGATAGCAACTGTTGTTCCACCACATGCCTTTCTTCACTCTCTTCCCCATAACTTGACCCCAACGAGTCAAACAACGCCGAGTAGTAGTGAATCGCCTCCACAAATCTTCCCAAAAACGACCCCGCATGGCTCAAGTCCTGCTCAACCACGGTCACCACTTTTGGAGCCAATCTGATAAACGATACATAAAAAGTATTGACTCAGTTTACCGATCTTCAAATGACACATAATCACATCATACACTAATACGTATTAGGATATTTAAGTGTATCAATTATATTGTAAATAAGTTATGATTCATAGAATAGGTCAAACTCAGTACCCCACATATATTGAAGGATTGTGAATAATAAACAAAGATTTTGACCATTATTTTCTAATAATATGTGTTAGCAAAATAAGTTGTTAGCCTAGGTTAACCTAGATAGTTTTTCTTATATATGTTTGCATTCCTTTGTTTATGTATTACTCTCTTCTTTTTTCTCTGATTAAAAAAACTCTATGCATTCTCATTATATCATTGTTAATATACAATGAAAAACTTAGTATATCATTGTTCATGAAATAGTGCTTGCATTTCATGAAAACTTAGTTGATTATATGAAATATACCTTTGGAGGAACCATAAAGTATTAGTGTCGGATCCTGTGACATCATATAACGAATGTTGTAACCAATGAACCGCAACCGCTTCCCTCTTGCTAACCTTCAGCCTCTCCGGGTTCAAGTTCCCAACCTTATCAGCTACAGCCGAGAACTCAAACGGGAGCCCAAGTTTATCCGCAAAATCCGACAAAAGTTTCCCAGTCGCCTCCAGGGCATCTAACGAGTTGCCCAACCCGGTGAGCCGCACAAACGGTGGCCCACCAGGTCGGGATGCCAATATGTGGAAAAGACCGGGCCATTGCAACCCTTGCATAATGTCTAAATCGATAATGTGGACTCGTTCTTCTCGTTCAAATGCTTCCTGTATCGCTTGGTTCGCTGTGAAATGTGAGAATTTGACGAACGGACTTATCCCGTTGAAGATTTGGAAGGCGGACGTCATCTTTTTCAGGCCGTGGGTAACGGTTATGTTTGGAAGGAGTGTGGAGAATATTCCAAGAGAGGACGTTACTAGTCTGGCAGACATTGCTTCCGAAAAGTAAGCCGCAACACGCTGCGCAGCAGTGCCGTAAGGCGTTGAGAGCTCGGAGATTTCGAGTAACATCTTATTCGCTTCTTCAATATTATTAGCGGAAACTGCTTCGGCGCATTGTAGGAGTAAAGTAAGAAGGTGTAGGCCTTCTTTGTCTCGCTTCTGTTGCCGAAGCTCCTCCCGTTGCTTCTCGCGTAACGCCATTGAGGCTGCTTGTGTCACCGTGTTTTGATCTGGCGGCGGCGGTGGCTGTGATGGAGGAGACTCGTGCTGTTGTAGAGGCTGAGGTTGATTTTGTTGCTGAGAAGCTGAATCGTTGGATGAAGACATAATTGGCGCGGACGGAGGTGGTCCGGTGGCGGTGCAATCGTCACCGGTCCAATCCAGATGGCTGCGGGCGTTCAATAGCTGTTGTAAATCCGGCATAGGAAGCGTAAACATGCCGGCAGACGAAGACGTTTGCTCCTGTTTTCCTCTCACTGAAACCCTAGAAATGAAGCCATCAGCTGTATCATGAACCGGTTCCAGATTCGGAGGGTCTGCCAACGAGCGAAGCCGGTATTCGAGTAGAGTTGCTAAATTAGGGTTACACGGATGAATAATATCCCTAACATTTTGAATCAGGTGAGGTATGGAGACGTCAGTTGAGCTATGAATTAAGTCTTTTATGATGCTATCGATCCACGCCGTCGCCGTCATGGAGTCGTCGGCCGCCACGGCGGCGGTGGTGTTACTCCCACCGCCTGTCAAAAACGCCATTCCGGCGTTAGAACTCACTTTCGTGGTGCTGGTGTTAGTATTACTGTCAGGCGGAAACAACGGAAGGCCGGAAAACACACATAACGGTGGAGGATTGTTTTTGAGAACTGAAGGTGTGTGGAAATCCATGTAGTTTGTTGAGCAGGTGGTGGTGGATAATGGGATAGGTGATGATGACGGTAGCGTCATAGTGGAGTAGTTGGGTGGTAGTGGTAGTGGTGGTGGTATTTCCATACCACCACGACTGCTTACATTGTGAGTTTCGGTGGATGGGTGTGACACTCCACTGAAACCCACAATGTCCGGTGGCCGACGTACCATCCGGTGGTGGTACTCTCGGTCACCGGTCTGAAGCTCCATATCGGAAGCTGTCCTCTTTCTCACCATTTTTGAAAACTTTTTAGGTGAGAGATAAGGTTAAGCTGGTTAACCGGTTATGTAATGTGAAGAGGAGAAAAGGGTACAAAAGATAACGGCCATATGGAGTAGAACAGGGGGCATTGGGATTCTGCGAGTGATAAGATAAAGTGAAAGTGGTACGTACGGTGGTGTAAGGTGGTGGTTAGCCGGACAATGTGGTGGTGGGAGTAGTTGTGTGTGTTTTTGGTGATATGTGTTTGTCGGGGTGGGTGTCAGGAAGTGTTTGACCTTTTTGGAATTGGAGGATGTAGCGAGGTTTCCGATGACTCATCGATTCCTACACCGATCTCCCGTCCCAACTCATATCGAGCTTTTCATTCATTATCTTTTCATTATTATCATCTTTACCTTTTCAATCTAAAAAGTAACTAGTTTTGTTCAATAAAAAATTAATAGTTTCCTGCTTTCCTAGATGTACGAGATAGATTGTGAATCCACTTTTGAGATTGCAAAAACAGTTCATTCTTTTAATGTTCCTTGTTTGTGTTCTAGTATACAAGTTCGTTTAAAAAGCTTGGGTTCGGAGAACACCGCCCCCAGGCGATTAGGGGGGGCTGCATACCTTTGTCGTCGACTTTTATTAGTGAATGAGAGATTGCTTTCAGTAAAACTAACAACTCTTAAACTATATTCGAACGTGTAAGTATAATAAAAATATACTGTTAGTGGGGTGAAATATAAAATTAGTGAGCTACTAACACAAAAATGGGGACAATGGTGAAACAAAGTAGAAGGTAGATATAAAGGCCACCAAAGTATAAAGAGAAAATTAAGCCCACAACAAAAGGCTAAGTCAAATACAATCTTCTCTTAACGGTCTTTAAACTTAATTCTTTAACTCCCCAAACTTCTATCATTAACAATGTCCTTCAAAAGGTAAAACTCTCTCAAGTTCTGCCAACTACGCTCTTCCTAACTGAGTTTGTGTCTATCTCTAGTACTCATCTTCCCCTAGACAATAAGGGTTTTCACTACTCTAACTGACGTCATCAACTATCTCCTCTTCACATGTCCAAATTAGCTCAATTTTGGCCCTTATGTTATCCGATATACTAGCCACCGTCAATCTTTCCCACAACCCCGTTTATTGTCTGGTCCAACCTTAGATACTTACACATCCTCCTTAACAACCTCACCTTTGTTATAGCATACCCTCATGTATCTTCTTGATGGGCTAACACTTTCTTCTGTATAACATAGTAGCTGAACTATAATCCTATAAATTTCCCCTTTAATTTAATTTAATTTAATTACGGACCTCATTTCACACAATACCCATGTAGCTGCTATCCACATACTCTAGCCTAATTTAATTACGAGCCTCAAGCCGCTCAATACTCATGTAGCTTATCACAAATACTTAAACTTGGTTGACTACTGAACCACCTGGCCTTCTATATATGTAATCTAGATACTCGGTCTTAAAGCAATAATCTATAAACCTTTGTTATGCAAAGTTGTTCTCCACTCCTCAAGCCTCCCATTAAATATATGTTTACTCCACACGACTAACACGGTATCTTTACCGAAACGCATGCACCACAAACACCACTATGGGGGTGTTTGGGATTCCTTATTTTACCTCCTTATAACTTATTGAAAAGTTAAAAAAGTGTTTGAGATTGCTTAATGCGTGAGTGGAAAAGTTTCATAGGGCATAAGGTTGTAAAAATAAAGAATCCCACACCCCCAAGACTCGTTACGCCAACATGCATTTCCCAATGTTGCCCCGATGAATTTATCTTTGAAGACTGTAATATTATCTCCCTTCAAATTTCCCCTTTAGGATGTTAGATTAATCCCCCCCCCCCCTCTCAATCAGTTATTTTCTTATGATTAGATTTGCCGGTAATAAACGGTGTTGGGCCACTACTTTCTCCCCTACTATAACCTTACACTCACTCCACTTTTGGCAATCTCCTCGCCTCATGAAGAGATGGTTGATCTCGTGCTACACTTGTAATAAAAAAGTGGAACAAGCTAGAGAAGTATTGGTGATAATTAGAGTATCTCTAATGTAGCAAAGCGAACGTTAGGCCCATGGGTATACCTTAACGCTCATGGCGTTAAAGCTGAGTTTGCAAGGTTAACAAGTGCTATACCACTTCCTTCATAGGTTAAGAGACGTTAAATGTAAGGTGTTTAATGGGCTTTAAAATCCTCTACACACATAACCACATTAACGTAAGAATCAATTTTACATTAAATAAAGAGAGATAAAGGGGGTTAAACAATTTCTTTAGAGTGAGGTGGAGTGAAATGGGGTAAAGTATGTGATGTGATACCTACGTGGAGTTAAAAAACTTGAATGTATATCTCATGGGCGTAAGGTGGAGTCGTCTATTTTTGGTGTTGTCCCTTGCCATATAGAGTTCCAAAAGACAGCAGATGGAATGGAGTGTGATTTCTTTCTCTCACACGCATGTAAATATTATACACACGTGCACGCATATCATTTAAAAAATTCACAAAGGCGTTTGAAAGTGGATCTTTATGCATCATAGTTTTATACGTTTAAAGAGAAAAGTAGTGTAGAACCACCATGATTGGAAAGCAAAATAGTTGTAGCAAAGGTTATTTATTAACATCCATCTTAACCGTTAAATATGCTTGCTTAGGTGGTGACTATACTTCTTCTTCTTCTTCTTCTTCTTCTTCTTCTTATCGGCAATATATCATTCTATCCTACTTTTGCTCCAAAACCACACCGCATAAATATTTACTTTTGCACATGATGGAACCCGGAACCTCGCTATGGGGACTATACCTCAACCACTTGTACGCTCTCTCACATATGCCGAAGTAGATTATAAAATTACCACATTTATAAGATTTCTAAATCGAACTTCTTACCAATCCTTGAAGTGTCTTCTCCATCTTCATCCTACACAAACTTACTACTTTCCTTAGGACTAGCTGTGCCAAAAATTGTAAATAAAACAGTCATACATTATTATTCTTCATATTACGTTATTATAGAATTACAAAACTGTATATCTAGGAAAACATAATTTCATTATATTATTTGTCATTATTATGGAGTAAAACATATATATACATATATATACATTATTCTTCAAAAACATTTTAAGACTACCAACAATGCAAACCTGCAAACCGAACTCCATTAATTTCCACCAAAATATAAGAAACAAACAGATTAACCAGTGGAGGTGTGAAAGTATGAAAGAAACTAAAGAAGGACGGCTGTAGAATGAAGAACGGAGGTGGTGGCGGACGGTGGGACTCCGTGGGAAGTAGGCACAAGAGTGGGGATCGGTGAGAGATATGAGTAAAGAGATCTGTTAGAGAGAGCATAGATGTTGTATTTGTGTATTTATATTATATTATTTTTAGATTTTTTTAATATGCTACTAGATTGTGACCAAATATTTTGTAACTTTGTTCTCCTTCTTCTAGACTTTGCTTAAGAGACTGGTTGAGGAGTTTTAAACATCAATTTAAAAAGCTACATCATTGTTACGCAGGAAGTGAAACTTTAACTAAAACACTCTATTGGCACTGCGTTGTTGTTTAAATACCCGTTCCATGTTAAAGCCCGTTATTTTCTTGTTAAAGTATTTAGGCTCAACAATTTCCTTGTTAGAGGGGCAACGTTACCACGTTACCATTTCCCCGTAATGTTCCGGCTCAATAAAGGGGTGAAACGGAAGGAAAGAAAAAAAGGTGGTGTGCTCCCAAGTTTTGTTTGAAAGGAAAGAAAAATGATGTGTTCCCAATGTACCCGAGTTTATTTAAGGAATGAAAAGAAATAAAATGGAACACACATGACCAGGTTGAATTAATATTCTTTTAATTATAATTATTAGAATTAGAATGTTTTTTAAAGCAAATGGGCAAAATGATCTATTTGTCCTCATGTGTAAAATACACAACCAGATTTAACGAGAAAAACTAACTGGGTTATGATCAAAGGATAAACGGTTTCACATTTTAGAAACGTAAATACAAATTAGATCAACTTTGAAGATAAAGGACAACCACTGAAATTGGGTACAAACATAAAGGACAATCTTTGTAATTCTGTCAATAAATAATTAATGAATAGCTTGAAGCTCTTCATTTTGCTATTGATCTTGATATCTTGTATTTGAATTGGAGTTTGAAATCTTTTGAGTATGGGAAAGATTATCAATGTTTGTATATATGAATATTGTAGAGCACAGGCAAGTAGACTAATACCCACAAGTCTTCTATTTAAAGGCAAAGTCCAAAAGTATGTTTCACAAATACTGGTGACCGGTCAATCCTTTCCCACGAGTGCTTCAAGCGGCCGTGGACGCTCTTTCCACTTAATTTTATCCTTGTGAAGATGAACATTGTGTGAAGCTATTTTCCACATTTTTTCCACCGAATACATATTTTTCACATGTCATTAAGTGTCTATATCTTTAGGATTTGAACTTGTGCAATTAACCATGTACTTCACCTAAATGGGATACTTTATGGTTTATCCACACACATGTTTTTACACATTTCTTCCATCTGACGTCAATGGATTTATATAAAGATTTTAACAAAATATTCCACACAAATCGGGGTTTTAAAAATAGGTTTTCACCTTCGACTAAACCACGAAAATCAAGTGTACTTATCGTTTGTAATAAATCGTTAGCAAGAATCGAGTGTCAATCCATGGACACGGTAATTTTCTAATACTAAATCTTTGTAAATGATAAACCGAACAAGTAGATCAAAGTGAATTTTGAAAACTGATTAAACTAGCATACAATCAAACAAAGCAAGTAAAAAGACAAGAACAGTCAATCCAATAAAACTACCTAGACATGCATCCACTCCACCAATGTGATAAAATAGCAATGATATAGTAAACATCATGAATCTAAACATAAATACTAGATTACAATCAAGCAACCTAATACTAACAAATAATCATCATGATGGGTTTTCAATCAAGAATTAAGCATATACTAACTTGTTTGTCAAAACACAAAGTCTCATAATCAAAGGAAAGCTAGCATGAACAACATTCTAACCACCTAATATTACACTAAATTAGCTATACTCATGAATTAAACATCAACTTATGAAACTTTAACTAGTAAGTCATCACCAAGTCAATAATCATAACAACACTCATCAATTTTCCAATATCAAGTGTAGGGTTTCATACTTGTCTAACAATTTTACAACCAAATTAATTTTCACTAGTGATTCCTAACATAGAGATGTAAACAAATCAAGCACGAGCATTCAAATTTTACAAACAAATACCTAAAACATAGTTTTCTAACATGAATGTCTAAGCATTTGTAGAACTAACAAAGCTATTCAACTCTAACAAGTATGAAGACCATCAATAACGACTCATAAGTTCAATCATAATATTGAAAAAACACCAATTTACCAAAATCATGCGTAGATAAAAAAAAATAGCTGGTCTCATATGGTGTTGTCACGTGTTAGTAAACGAATAAGGTTGGATCTAGCCATCTCAGATGTCACACCCCAACCTAAGGCAAAAATGCCGGGAAGTAATCTGATTGCTCACAGCTCGAGGATACTATCATAATATAAAAGTGACAATATCTAATTAATTATTTTATTCAAAGTATACACATATTATTCAATTACAACAAGCAATTTAAATACATGAATATAAGCTTAAATAATGATCATCTTGATTATATCCTAAGGTCTTGTCTACATGTCCAAACTTCAATCTTCAATGCAAGCAACCTGCATATGCGTAGAAAATGAAGTTTGTCAACATAAAGTTGAGTGAAAATATCACAAGTTTTGCATGTCAATATAAATAAGCATAACGTGATAAAAGCGGTAAATATAATCAAACCATAAACAAGTATGTAGACCGTTGCCAAACGAATCGGGCGTTGGTCAATAGCATGAGAACCCAATACATGGGAGTATGACGGACCCCTCCAATTATACGAATGAATGAATATTAACACAAGTAAGCATGTAACGCGTATATTTGATTAAGTCACTCACAATTACACGTACGCATTTGTTTGATATATATATATAGTATGAAATACGGATAGGTACGCATATGTCCCCAAAACCTTTTGAAAATTTGGTAAAATAGGAGAATCATAAACTCACCTTAGATTAATGGCTAACGATTATAAACACGATTAAGCGAGTTAATGAATAAGCGAGTCGTCCACTACATGTCAAACGATATAAACAATTCAGAATCTGAGATTTTTGAATATGATGATATAAATAAAAACGAACTCGTTGCCACTGGAATTAATCCAAACGGACGTTTAGAATTCAAGTTATGTTTGTTTTAAGATTTAAGCGAGCTGGTACTGACCAGAATCCGAACAGCGAGTCGGAAGTTGAGTTTTGGTCAGTAGTCTTAAAATTTCATTACGAGAATAAAAGTCTTCTGGACCGAACATTGAATCCGACCAGAAGTATGAGAAAAGGTTAAGTCAAACTAGTTGGCTATTTTGTCCTTTAACGAGTTTTAAACGAAATTGATTTGACCAGTCAACACCCTTCAACCACCGAAATTGATTAAAGGTTATTGACTACGGAATATATATGAATGATTTCTATGTTTACAACTTACCCGGAAAGTGAAAGAATCAACAGAAACGATGAGTCAAAGGTCCACAAGTAAGCAAAGTCAAACGAAAAAGCTTGTATCTTCAACAATAATGCAAAAACCGAAGGATTTTATGAGGCATAGAGAGGGGTGACGGCTGAAAATGTTTCTTAAGGTTTAGGTAAAGTTTATGGCAGAGATTATGAGTCTTGTTTATATAAGAATATCAAAAACGAACCATGTGTGAAAGATTTACTCGTTTAAGTAACTAAATACGATATTAATGACCAAATCAATGAAATAAGTTGTAGATTTCATGCATGATTAGTAATTTATAAATATGGACTTGTATTTTAGTTATAATCCTTTTCTTGGACCTTAACTTACTCGATTTAAGTTAAAAATAAGCGATTTGGATGCTAAAAACAAATTATGAAACAAAATAAGCTATTTAATGAGAAAATCTAGTACAATAACTAACAAAATTTGGCTTGGACACTAAGAAAATGAAATTGGACCAGCTATAACATTTTTTGAAGTTTAAGTTTCGTTAATTTAATCGAAAATAGGAAAGAATTGACAAAATTAGTCCCTGTAGTTCCCGAAAATGCGGTTTTTAGCCGTTTTAAGCGATTTTAAAGGTTTCTAAGGATTATTGGGCATGATTGAAAGTTATGTAATTATAAAATAAGTTAAACCAAGTTAAATACAAGTTTTAATCAGTTCAAAAGATCCGAATTACATTCTTGAATCAGTTTAAACAAATACGGAAAATCCGAAATGTTACATCAGATGGTTAATCCAGTCACCATATACTTCAACACCGTTGCTTACGTGGACTGCCACTAGAAGAGAGGAACCCAATCTAGCCATCTCAAATGACCGGACACCTAAATTTCATTTACTCCCTTGTCAAATACCAAAAAACCATTCTTTTTATATTAAAGTTACTAATTGAAAAAAATCCATTCCAGACAATGCACTGATCAAATAAGGAGAAATGCTAACGATCTGCTTCCAAGGCCCCAGAGTCGATAATTTCGTGGGAATAGACTGACAAGACCTTTAAGAATGATGTAAAGACTAAATAATATTTCCTTCATATCCCGTCTTTTTTGCTTTTAAATCGCCACCATCATATGGCCAAACTGATTCTTCCAAATTTTATTGGGTAACCTTCGACCACCCAATTGACCTTAGCTTTCTCCTCCGACCCACCCCAAAAGAAGGTTCGTCTAAGCATATCTAGTCTTCCAAAACCCCAACTGGTGCATGAAACAAAGAAATATAATAGTAAGTAGATAAGGCGTTTAAAACAAACTTAATTATTGTTATCCGCATACTAAATGACAACACAACTTTTATCTATGTCAACTTTGAAAATTAAACTCTTCTTCAACGATCTCCTTAAAGACACGATCTCATTCAGGGTCATATAGGCCCATTAAGTATACCACGTTTTGCTAGAAGTGTGCATTGTTCAGTGGAGATTAAATCGCAAATAACTCTTTTGAACCTATTTATCAATAATACATTTGACATACCACCTTATTTATGCATCCAATCAAACTTATCGGTCGAAAATCACTAAAGGGAACAGGATCCTTTACCTTTGGGATTAAGGCAAGAAAGGACGACACGCAGCCACAACCCCACAAACGTATATTTCATATTCCAAATATCGTGTAAACAATAACTAAAATTGTAAATACGAATAAAACTTAATTAAATGGGAGGTTAAAAATGTAACTAATAACAAAAATGGAGTGAAGATTAAAGAGGAGCAGGTGGGGACGTGGGGTTCGAACTTTGAAGAGTAGTGGGGTTTGGTAGGAACAGGATAGTATAGGTCCATGTTCCAATAACAAATGCAAGTGTTTGACATTTTGTTTTCAACGGGCATCAATCAACTCACCTTTTTTAACTTCATTGTTTTTTTTTTTACTTTCTCACTATCACCTTTTGACTATTTGCTTTCCAAACAATCAAAAGGTTATTTGTATAATATAAAATTTGGAGTAAAGTGTTAAAATCGTGCTAACCTAGCTTTTTGGTTTCGTCATTTATGCTATTTCTGTTTAAAAAGTTTTGTTTTTGTAATAAGACCATCAAAGTTACCTATTTATTGTCAATTACATCCAAAATAAAACTATAGAAATATCATACATAGATTAAAGACAATAAAACGCTCATTTTTATGGTGTAATTAAAAAAATATATATTAAGGTATGAAAAAGTTACGGCTGTTGAAAAATCGTTGGTGGAAAGTTGATTTACAATTAAAATCAAAAGGAATACATGGGTAAAGATAAATGTTCAAATTTGTAACTATTATAACTATTTCTATGCATATTTTATAATGGATAAATTTGCCCCTACCTTACATGTTATACAAAGTGTACCTTATGTTTTATAATTTATAAATTACTTAAAAATAGGTGTATTAATTTGCCAATGTCTCATGTATTATATATTGTATAGATATAGATTAAACAAATAGGTAAAAGACATTAATATCCATGGCTTAACGGAGAAAATAGACGGAGTTAACGATTTGGACGTAATCGCCAACAAATGGGAAACCTCGATGATCCTTCTGCAAAAAGAAAAGATTTTGGACCAAACCTAAATGACGATTTTGACACTTTACTTTAAGATTTTAAACTTTAAACTAATCAATTTTAAAATAATACACCAACTGTGGTTTGTATGGTGTGTGTGGCTTTGCGTTAAAAAGTTATTGAATTTTTAATACTTTCAGCTTTGATCAGTTGATCAGAATTAATCCTTAACTGAAGAGGTAGGTCCCAGCAGAGCCCAGTTGGACCCGCAAGACTCACCTTAAACAGGGACGTCTGCGCAGAGACCAACTGGATCCGCAGGACCAACCATGCTCAGAGAAGTGACGTCCTTACGCGCAGTATGCAAGCTGGTCCCGCAGGAAATGCCTCCCATGGTGAAGGACTCCGCCTGTTCCCGCAGCCTCGGATACAAGCCATGAGGGAAGGCCACCCGCGCAGCATGGCTACACGCACAAGGCACTTAGCTCTCAATCGTTCAGTGTCACCTGAAGGAATGAGCCAAGCCGGGAGCAATCCCGCACAGAGGCGGGAGGGGGAATACTCCCGCCCAAATAAGCCAGTCCGTATACTGAAGGATCTTTTACTGTACCTGACGAGGTATGGGCAAAAGATCTGATCAGAGATGCGACAGCTCACTGACAGCAGCATGGCAGACAGCACGCCACAGCACTGTGACCAATAGCCGCCGCCTACCCACCAACTCCTGCCATACCACGTGCCTAGCCTGTAGTTGGCAGAAGAGGAAGAGTGCACGACACGCCTGCTCTGTGTCAGCCGCTACCTATCCACCACTCACAGGCAGGGCACGTGCATAGGTTACAGTTGGTAGCGTGTTGGGCCGGCTAAACCCCTTGGAAACCTACCTTCGGCTATAAATACCACAAATGGTATGATCATCTCATCTTATCATATCTTATTACATTATCATCATAATATACCTGATATCTGCTCTAGCAATCTCTTAATATACTTTTATATTTAAAGAGCAATCTAGTCTGATTCTCACGCCGGAGGGTGGTCACAAGGAGGAACCCCCCCTTCTCAGTGACGAGCTCACGGTGTCTGTTTTGCAGGTTATCAGAAGAACCATCTTCCAAGGGTCTAACCCCTCGTGGGAAACATCTCTCTAACCCCCAGGTTACCAGTAACCTGCCCGGGGTCCGGTTAGTGTTTCTTCATTGAAGAGGTAGGTCCCAGCAGAGCCCAGTTGGACCCGCAAGACTCACCTTAAACAGGGACGTCTGCGCAGAGACCAACTGGATCCGCAGGACCAACCATGCTCAGAGAAGTGACGTCCTTACGCGCAGTATGCAAGCTGGTCCCGCAGGAAATGCCTCCCATGGTGAAGGACTCCGCCTGTTCCCGCAGCCTCGGATACAAGCCATGAGGGAAGGCCACCCGCGCAGCATGGCTACACGCACAAGGCACTTAGCTCTCAATCGTTCAGTGTCACCTGAAGGAATGAGCCAAGCCGGGAGCAATCCCGCACAGAGGCGGGAGGGGGAATACTCCCGCCCAAATAAGCCAGTCCGTATACTGAAGGATCTTTTACTGTACCTGACGAGGTATGGGCAAAAGATCTGATCAGAGATGCGACAGCTCACTGACAGCAGCATGGCAGACAGCACGCCACAGCACTGTGACCAATAGCCGCCGCCTACCCACCAACTCCTGCCATACCACGTGCCTAGCCTGTAGTTGGCAGAAGAGGAAGAGTGCACGACACGCCTGCTCTGTGTCAGCCGCTACCTATCCACCACTCACAGGCAGGGCACGTGCATAGGTTACAGTTGGTAGCGTGTTGGGCCGGCTAAACCCCTTGGAAACCTACCTTCGGCTATAAATACCACAAATGGTATGATCATCTCATCTTATCATATCTTATTACATTATCATCATAATATACCTGATATCTGCTCTAGCAATCTCTTAATATACTTTTATATTTAAAGAGCAATCTAGTCTGATTCTCACGCCGGAGGGTGGTCACAAGGAGGAACCCCCCCCTTCTCAGTGACGAGCTCACGGTGTCTGTTTTGCAGGTTATCAGAAGAACCATCTTCCAAGGGTCTAACCCCTCGTGGGAAACATCTCTCTAACCCCCAGGTTACCAGTAACCTGCCCGGGGTCCGGTTAGTGTTTCTTCATTGGCGCCATCCGTGCATAAAGCTAGAACTACAATTTTCTCCAGTTTTTTCAAAACTTTATACAAAAGATGGTTAGAGAAATTCCGGTAACCACAACCCCAGCTATTGGGGGGAATACCGGCAACACAGTTTTTACAAACACTACTCCGGCTACCGAAGCCGGAGCAAGTGAAGTAAATTTTACGAACACTACCCCACTTACTAAAGCAGGGGCAAGTGCAGTAAATGACCGCCTACTGGGATCCACCGATACCCAGTTTGAAAAACGAAGACTCCCCCGCCAGACTCTCGACGAAGTCAAGGCATGGGCGGAGGCACGACAAAAGGAATTCCAGGCTGAGTTAAATGAACGCTTGCGTTCCGTGCAACAGGCCGACGAATTCGAATACTGGGAGGATGAGTCGGAGGAATCCGACTCCGACGCGAACCCTCGTCATAAAGCAAAAGGGAAGCGTAAAGAAACGGAAACCCAACCGAAAAGGCATTTTGGACAAGCCTTCAAACCAAAAAGCATAGATGGAAGTCCACGAGACTTCTCTAAAACGTTCAGACCAAACGTTACAAATGCAGGAACGACCAAATTTGCAAAGGACATTGCTGAAGCAATTGCCCCGAAAAGTGCTAAACAAATGCCTAACATAGGCACATATGACGGCCTATCTGATCCAGACGATCATTTGAACAGGTTCATAGCGGGGGCAACCGTTAGCAATTGGACGGAACCCACGTGGTGTTACATGTTCCAAATGACGCTGGTGGGGGCTGCTAGGGCTTGGTTTGATCGTTTACCGGTTAACCACATTTACGACTGGGCAGACTTCCAGCAGAAGTTTAGCCAACACTTCAGCCAGCAGCGAAAGTATACCGAGGAGCAATGGACAATCCTCAAATGCACACGGGAAGAAGATGAATCGCTGCCAAACTTCATCACTCGCTTCAACTCAAAGAAGTTAAGTTTGGGCAATATCAGCGAGGATCTTGTTCGCGCAGCCTTCATCCAGGGCGCGCAAGACCCAGAGCTTATCCGCACCCTAACGGGTAAAGATGGAATGCCATCCACATGGGATGGCATCATGACAGCAGCCAAACGCTATGCGGAAACGGAGAAGCAACTGGGTAGAGACCTTCCGCAGAACACAAACCTTTACACCCAGAGGACGAGAGAGGACAACGTCCTCACCGCCCGATTGAACAAAAAACGGAAGCAAGGCATTTGGCAGTCAAGGGTAAACTTTGACACCTCATCCGGCTTACAGCACCGATTGGGTGAAAGGGATAATGTAAAGCCGCACCGGAACTCCAGATGGACGCCACTTACCAAAAGCGTCACTGACATATTTGCTACTGAGGAGCTCCCATGGCCAAAGCCTCCAGTAATCCGGCATCGTCACGATGCTGATCGGAGCAAGTACTGTGACTATCACAGAACAAAAGGCCACAACACTGAAGAATGCATAGACGTAAAAGACATGGTCGAAACATTCGTCAGAGATGGGACGCTCGCGCACCTCGTGGCGAAATAAAAGGCAGGCGAGTGCGTATAGAACCCCAGCTGGGGAAAACACGAAGCAATTCCAGCTTCAAAATCGAGACTACATGCTGCGTAAAGAACGAGATCCCGAACCAGGTGCGTATCGGCTCGATGGCACTCCCATCCCAACATGGAAGGGAGTTCAATTACACAGTTTGCATGTAATCAATTCCAATTTGTAAAGAGAAGGCCAAGAGCCACTTCTAATGGAAATGATTCTCTTTAAGAATATCGAAGCTGATGATTTTACATTTATACTTTTCTGGACACTAATATGCCGGTTTTCACCGCATAATTACGTGAAGTCATTGCATGGGAAGGCGGTCCTACCCGCACGAACCCAATAACGTGACAAACCTTCACGCAGGTCAGTTGAAGGGGAAAAAGTTCAGCACCCAAAAATGAAAGTGCCGGTCTATCCGCATGAATCATTAAGGAAACTGAATAATAACCTGTCAACAACCGCGCGTCGAACGGTTAAAACTATCCAACACTGGTGACGACATTCACATTACGTGAAGTCGTTGCGTGGGAAGGCGGTCTTACCCGCACGAACCCAATAACGTGGCAAACCTTCACGCAGGTCAGTTGAAAAAGTTCATCCCATTAAATGAAAGTGCCGGTCTATCCGCATGAATCATGAAAGGAAAATGAACACTAACCTATCGACAACCGCGCGTCGAACGGTTCAAAACAAAATTCTTAAAAAGATGAGAAAAACCTACACGCAGGTCAGATAAGGGTAAAGTTCTGCCATCCTACTAAGTGCAAGTGACGGTTCTACCCGCACAATCACGAAAGAGGAAGCAAAACTTCACCTATTATCAACCACGTTCAAAGGTTAACTTATCCTCAAAAGATGAGAAAAACCTACACGCAGGTCAGATAAGGGTAAAGTTCTGCCATCCTACTAAGTGCAAGTGACGGTTCTACCCGCACAATCACGAAAGAGGAAGCAAAACTTCACACCTATTATCAACCACGTTCAAAGGTTAACTTATCCTCAAAAGATGAGAAACCTACACGCAGGTCAGATAAGGGTAAAGTTCTGCCATCCTACTAAGTGCAAGTGACGGTTCTACCCGCACAATCACGAAAGAGGAAGCAAAACTTCACACCTATTATCAACCACGTTCAAAGGTTAACTTATCCTAAAAAAGTAAGAAAAACCAGCACGCAGGTTAGATAAAAGTTAAAGTTTAGCCATCCTACCAAGTGCAAGTGACGGTTCTACCCGCACAATCACGAAGGAGGAAGCGAAACTTTAACCCACTATCAACCACGTTCAAAGGTTCTTATTCTGAACACTTGGAAAATTGCTAATTTAAACATGCAAGTCATAAGTTTATAAAGCAAGGAACCCAAAGAAGGAAATAACAGTCTTATACGCAAAAAGATTAATATTTCAATGATGTATTACAACAGTGGCCGGGTAACTACCCGCCTAAAAGAAATCTATACAAAGCTAAGTCTATCCTAGCGGTGGGAAGAGATCTTCAGGATCAGGCTTCAGGGCCACCTCCGCTTGGACCAGCACCGTCTGAGCGTGGCTGCCCAAGGAAAGCCTTAAGGATGTTTAGCCCATCATCAGCAGCAGCAGCCTCATTCACCTTCTCCACCACTGGATGCGGGAAGGCAGCGTACTGGTTCACAGCTTGGTCATAAGCAGCTTCAGTATTAACATTGAATAAAGGGAAGTTGGAGGGCGGAAAGCCTCTCTCAGCAAACCCTAGACCAAGCAGGAAGCCAGTCTTCTCCCCATCCTCATGAGAAGCGTTGAGGGCTGCGCTCATCGCATCGTCATAAGAGGTCTCTGAAAGGACCCGACGCGCAACCTACAAAAGAATACAAGTTAGAACATTTTCTAATTACGAGCGGAAAGCGTAAAGAAAAAGATAAAGATACCTGAGGCAACGCTTCTCGAAGCAGCCATTGGAGGGTAGCTTGACTTTCTTTGTAAGCACGTTCGGCTCCGTTTTTATCAAGGTTGGCAAGTTGAACTTCCTTGGCGGCAGCCTCTTCGACGCTTTTGAGTTTCCTTTCAGTGCGGTCAAGCACCCCCCTCTGGTCAAGGATCTCCTGCAGCTTCTTGGCATCTTCCATTGCCAAGGCGTCATGAGCATGCTGAAGAGCCTTTAATTTGCATTTAAGCTGCTCATTCTCTTCGCGAAGTGGCTCAGCAACAGCTTCAGCCTTGGCAGCCCTCTCAGTTGAGTTTCGCGCAGTCTCCTTGGCCAGCCGAAGCTGTTCATTCACAGCTTGGGCAGCCTTGGAGCGGGCCTCGAGTCGCGCCTGGACTTCAACCTCGAGGGCCTTGAATGCCTTCTCCTTCTCGGCTGCGGCAGCGGCCAACTGCCGGTTCTCCTCCCGAAGAGCCCGCGCTTCAGATATATCTTTGGCGCGAGCTGCTTTTAACTTGTCGTTTTCACGACAAAGCAGCTCGACGCGGGGCTGCGTTCGGGCCTGGAGAACCCGAAGCTCATTGGTTAGCCTACCCTCTTGGTAGCTAGCCATGGCTTCCCCCAACGCACCATGAGGAGCAGCGTGGCGAGCCCAGTCCACGCACTCCACAGGGGTGCGAAGGGTTGTTCCTCGGCGTATGTTCCATCTTGGAACATACACTTCATTGGAATCCGACACTGCAAAAGAAGCAAAGGCAGTTAGGAAAAGATGATAAAAATATATAAGGGAAAAAGAACCCTACGTACCTGTAGGGTCAATAACAGGCCGATAGCCGCCAAACCCATCACCTGAACCTAAAGGAAATCCATCCAACAGGTCAGGCAGACGGGAAGGTGGCATAGATCGGCGGGAAGCCTGGCGCATACCTGATGGTCCGGCCGTCGGTGCCGGTGGCGCAGGTATAGTGGCAGCCGCTGTGGTAGCCATGTTTGGCGCCACCTCCTCAGCAACAGTAACCGCCGGCTCCGTGAAAGATGCTGTAAAAATTGCACTCACGGCCGGCGGAGACACCTTCTCAGCTGGAACAGCCTCAGGAAGGCTGGAACCAGCGGAAGCAGGCGTAGACGCCTGGGTCGACGCCTCGGGAAGGCTGACCGAGCCTACCGTCATTGGCGGGGGAATACTTGCTCCAACTCCACCCTGGAATGCGTCAACATCCACACCTGCACAAGCAAAAGTGTTAGAAAAATTTATTTGAAACAACAAATCTAGACAAGAATTATGGGGGTACTCACGGGGTTTCTTGAGCTTGAACGCACGGACGAGCGGGGGCGAACCCGATGGAGCCGGCCTCTTGACACCGGTAACCGTCGTCGTCGCTGCCTCCCCGGAGGTAACACCTGCAGCCTCCGGAGCGGTGGTCTCCTCACCACCGGGCTTCCCCGCCACCTCTGCATTATCTGACTCCGAGTCAGATAGGATTACCGGGTCGGCCGTAGAGGCCACCTTCTCCTTGCCCTTCCCGACGGCAGCCTTTTTCTTCCGCACCAGTGGAGGACCTTCTGCGGATTCCTCAGAAGAAGAAATGTCATGAACTCCAGCAGCAGGCACAGCATTGAGAGGTTCAGGGTAGAAGATAGGCTTACCTGGCCGTCGGTGGCTCAGGATCTCTTGGCCTGGCGGGTAAACCTCCACGAACCGACCCGCGGTCTGCTCTAAGATGGGCAACTCGTTCTCGTCCAGAGCACGAGTACCCATCCGCGCGGGACCATCTTCCTCCCGCGGGTTCAGGAGCGACTGAAGATCGTTCCCCTCTGAAATCAACAAGAAAGTTAGTAAAAATCGAAGTCAGCAAAATGAAACAAGACGTACCATAAGGGACAGAGTTCGAACCATATTCAAGGACGATCGGAACCTTATCCGCATTCGCCGCCTTCCACACCCGGCTCATCCCCAACATCACCATCGCCGACTCCGGAAAACGGAAAACCGGGGACTGGACCCGGGAAATCTTCGAGAACCATTCCGCCTCCTCGTAGTTGAGGGCGGGAAGGTTCGGAAGTGCCTGGCCATTCTTGAACTTCATGGCGATGGGGATGGCGCGAGCGGATATGAAGAAGAACTCTCTTCTCCATGAGCGAAGACTCCGCTCGGTGGTACAAATCTTTAAACCCTTGATACGGGTTGTAAGAGTGTACCACCCTTGGATGCACCTCCATGTATAGAAGGTCATCAGGCGATCAACGAGGGGCTCAAGGCCCAGTATCCGGCACACCCACTCAAAGTGCCGGACCTTGGCAATGGCCATGGGGTGCACCTCTGTCAGGTGCACACCGTGCCTCTCTAGGACACGGTACACAAACTTTGTCAACGGAAACCTAAGGTTCCCGTAGACAAAGAATGCAGCATAAACCCCGATCTTGCCACTAGGGGCATCGTACACAGTATGGTGGGGTTCAGGAAACTCAGGCTCGAGAGACTCGAGCATGAACTTCCTGATGATATACTGGTACAGATCGACAGGAAGAGAGCACTGGCATTCGCCAGCAGTCTTCTGGTCATCAGCATCATGAGAAGACATGGTGGAAGAAAGACGAAAAGAGATTTCAGGGTAATGCTTTACTGAACAGAAAAATTCGCCGGAAATTACTTGAGAAGAAGAGATGAAAGTGGAAAGTGTGAATTGCAAATAACCCTCTCCCCCTTTATATAGTAATCGCAATTAATGCGGTGAATTTAATGCGGAGGAGAGAGAAATCAAATGTGCAATGAAACTATGACACGTGGCAAAAAGCAAGCTGGCAACAGCTGTTGAAAGGACGTGTGCCAGTAATTTCGCGGCCACGCGCCCGAAAAATCGCTCCCACGCGCCTGAAAAAGCGACTGGAATGACCATGTTCTGTCACGTCACCATAACTTCCTGCACGTCCTGACACAGTCAGAAGAAACCGTCGCACGACGTTTCAGAGGTTTATCTTTTCACCAACTCTTCGAATTTCAAAATTCAAAATTCGAAAGTATTAAAAAGTAAGCGGGAAAATACCCCTTACCCCTTGGCAAGCAAGTAACCGTAAGACGGATGCGGGTACAGTGTAAAGGCAAAACCCTTCACATACCTAGCACCCGCAGGGAATTGAAGCCAAATAAACCTTGGCAAGCAAGTAACCGTAAGACGGATGCGGGTACAGTGTAAAGGCAAAACCCTTCACATACCTAGCACCCGCAGGGAATTGAAGCCAAATAAACCTTGGCAAACAAGTAACCGTAAGCCGGCTGCGGGTACAGTGTTAAGGCAAAACCCTTCACATACCTAGCACTTGCAGGGAATTGAAGCCAAGAACCTTGGTGAACAAGTAACCGTAAGACGGATGCGGGTACAGTGTTAAGGCAAAACCCTTCACATACCTAGCACCCGCAGGGAATTGACGCCAGGAATACCTTGAGAGTAAAGTAACCGTAAGACGAGCGCAGGTACAGTGTTAAGGCAAAACCCTTCACATACCTAGCGCTCCGCTGGGAATTGAAACCAAGAAGGATCTTCTGGGCAATGCTTGCGGAAACGGAAATAGCATCCCCGCATAGCGGGAACATCGAGAACTACGTTGTTTGAAGCTCCAGGATGGAATTGGTGGTCTTAACATAATTGATCACTATGTTCAAAACTACCAAAACCTCATGGAAAATACATACAACTGGGACTCAATGCTCCTGACTTGCGAGGAGGTTACAGACCTACCCGCATCATACCCAAAGACCAAGCAGGAAACTCGGGCATTTCTGCAAGTGACAAGGACTTCCGCGGAAAGAATCCCCATGGAAAACCTTACAAAACCCCTTTTCAAAACCCTTTGCTCAAGTCCAAAAGTTCACCTCACTTCATTAAACACTCATGAGAAGAACATTGGACTGGGGGGACTTGAAGAGGTAGGTCCCAGCAGAGCCCAGTTGGACCCGCAAGACTCACCTTAAACAGGGACGTCTGCGCAGAGACCAACTGGATCCGCAGGACCAACCATGCTCAGAGAAGTGACGTCCTTACGCGCAGTATGCAAGCTGGTCCCGCAGGAAATGCCTCCCATGGTGGACTCCGCCTGTTCCCGCAGCCTCGGATACAAGCCATGAGGGAAGGCCACCCGCGCAGCATGGCTACACGCACAAGGCACTTAGCTCTCAATCGTTCAGTGTCACCTGAAGGAATGAGCCAAGCCGGGAGCAATCCCGCACAGAGGCGGGAGGGGGAATACTCCCGCCCAAATAAGCCAGTCCGTATACTGAAGGATCTTTTACTGTACCTGACGAGGTATGGGCAAAAGATCTGATCAGAGATGCGACAGCTCACTGACAGCAGCATGGCAGACAGCACGCCACAGCACTGTGACCAATAGCCGCCGCCTACCCACCAACTCCTGCCATACCACGTGCCTAGCCTGTAGTTGGCAGAAGAGGAAGAGTGCACGACACGCCTGCTCTGTGTCAGCCGCTACCTATCCACCACTCACAGGCAGGGCACGTGCATAGGTTACAGTTGGTAGCGTGTTGGGCCGGCTAAACCCCTTGGAAACCTACCTTCGGCTATAAATACCACAAATGGTATGATCATCTCATCTTATCATATCTTATTACATTATCATCATAATATACCTGATATCTGCTCTAGCAATCTCTTAATATACTTTTATATTTAAAGAGCAATCTAGTCTGATTCTCACGCCGGAGGGTGGTCACAAGGAGGAACCCCCCCCTTCTCAGTGACGAGCTCACGGTGTCTGTTTTGCAGGTTATCAGAAGAACCATCTTCCAAGGGTCTAACCCCTCGTGGGAAACATCTCTCTAACCCCCAGGTTACCAGTAACCTGCCCGGGGTCCGGTTAGTGTTTCTTCATTATGAATGTGTTTTTCTAAAGCGATCTAATACTAACTAAACCAAGTCCGTTAGTTTTTTGATGGCATAACCCTCCCCCGAGGCGACCTTCTTAAATCCGAGCATGATCTTGGTCATAAACGCATGCTCTAGTTTACATCATCATTAGATTTGCTCTTATGATTTCTTTGGTTTTTGTTTTTTTAGGTACCAAAAATATATCACGTAAAAGTGCCACATTGGCAACACCACCAGCAGTCCAAATTCTACATCCGGTAGTCAAGACAACACATGCTTAACTGGTCATCTTAATTTAAACCAAGGGATTACCCATGAGTTTTAATATTAATAAATACAATTACAAACAATAAACTGAGAATAGGCAATTGTGAATTGTAGCCTAACTAGTATTTAGCCCCACGCTGCGGCGAAGGCTTAAAAACACGTAAAAAGTAACATTGAAAGGTTTTATCGAATCCGTATGTTAAAGGGGAAACGTTTTATCAAGCACATGTGTTAAAGGGAGGATTGGACCCACACTTTGTTGCAGATCTTTTAAAACGAACGAAAACAACATGTAAAAACGTTCAAACACACACAACTGTTACGGCGTGTTAACACGCAAAAATAAATCAAAACATAATACATCGAAAATAATAACTAAGTCAACTTAAGAACCACGTGTCACGACATGCTGTTAAAGTGGGGAATACATAAAACGTTGAATCACACACGCATTGCATTGCTTTAACTCACAAAATTTAGACCGAAACATTACATGGAAAGAGTATAAAATATGAAAAGTATTGGTAACCAAAGTAGAAAGTGAAAGTGTTGAGATTGACAATAAAAAATGTTTAATGACAAACATGTAAAATATAAAAAGTGTAGGATTATAAATGAAAAAGAAAATTAAAAATAATAAAAAGATACTAAGACAGCACAAAGTACACTCATGTTGCACACTAACTTTGCAAATTGTATATATATAATTCGGAGTAGCATATGTAATGCTGATTTTATCAAACTCAGTTTCTGATCGATTTGGCTTCAATTTGTGCTCGTGGGAAACGGTTCAAACATTGCCGGAGCCTAATTCGGTTTACATAGTTGGAGGTTTTTTTTTTTTTTTTTTTTTGGAGAATGAAGATGATGGAGAGAGAAAGTGTGTTAAAAAAAGAACAATTTTTTTTCCTAAAAGTTGACAAAGCAGACATGATTTCCTAAAATTTAGCTTGAGAAGATGGGATTACCAAAAATTTGAGCGAAGCCAACAAGATTCAAACCATTTTGTATCTTATTGGATCTATTCCTAATGTGAGACCCATACTTTGAAAGTTTTTCTTTTTTCTTTTTATAAATGTAAACAAACAAAAATGAGTTATTTTAAGTTTCTCTCACTGTTTTGGACATTTTCCCTTATTAAAAGCATGAGAGGAAGAAAGGGTTAAAGTTGTGGAAGAAAGCGTACCGAAGTTTTAGAGTCTCGTGTGCACTGCAGTACGTGATTGGGAGGGGGGGACTGGTGCTGGCGTGTAAAAGTTAAATATCTTTTTGTTTTCTTCTGCCAGTCTTGCTAGTCATGTCACAATCTCCACTTTTCCTATTTCCAATAGAATGTATGAAAATAATTAATTAATGTAATGGGTTCTGCTAAGGACGTGACATTTGTAAATTTTTGAATTTTAAAATTTTGTTTTCGTTTATTATGCTTATCTAACCAAATTCTCGTAATTAATAAAACCATGAATTTTTATTGATTATATTATGTTTATTTACATCTAATGTATCTATCAAGGACATTTTAGCCCCTATATGTTCGTTTTTACAAGTTTTGATCACCAAACCAAACACAAGGGACCAAACCGCAAATACCCAAACCCATTTTCCCTCCCTTTCTTCTCTTCCTCGTCATCACCGACGACACCCCACCCCCCTTCCATATTTTCTCTACAATTGACCCATAAAATCCGGAATTTGATTGATTCTTAATCACCACGCTCCATCTTGTTATAGTATGTTTGTTAATTGACAGCCAAACAAATCAATTTCATTAACTCAAGCCGCGGACTAAAGTCGAACTCGTTAGCCTATAAATACTCGGTTATAACGCAATTAACTTGTCCCTCACACTCACTAGCGCACTGCGAACCTAAGCCCTAAGATAATTGCAGCCAAGAAACAGTTTTTATACCCGTTTGAGATCGAGCCATTGTTCGAAAATCCTAGCTCGTGTTCTCCTTCAATTTCGTCTTGTATCAGGTAATTAGTACATGGACTATGGTCGGATTTTGATGATGGTTAAAACCTCTCTGTCAATTTTAATTGACAGAGGGTACAAAACCTTCAATTGGGATTAGATCAAATTAGGGTTTATATGAATTGGGGCTTTTGTTTACACTCGTTTAAACGAACCGAACTCTGATAGGTTTCTAAAATAAAATTTCATATATATAAATATATAAATACACATAATTATTTATATATATCTATATATATATATATATTACATTAAAAATAACAATGATAATAATAATTATTATTATAACAACAACAACAACAATAATAATAATAAAGGTGCTACTTATCTTTCAATGTGAAATCTCGATAAAACTATCACCTAAATCGTTTCATAGAAAAGTCGGTATTCATATTTATAATGTTTTCCTTAATAAATAAATATAACTTTTCAATTATTTTTCTAATGATTAAAATTAATAAAAAAATTGAATTACACCTTTACCAATATTTTTTTTTGGCATATAGCTAATTCATTAATGACCCCATAACCGTAAACCCATCTCCTTGTGTCTTGTTCGTTTATTTCGTTCAAGTATTTATTTTATTCACGCTTTAATAATTAGGACAAACTGTCGGGAATTATCGCGGGACCAACTAGCTTACTCTAATCCTTATCGTCTTCTCATTATCGTATTCCTCATTCCAAGTGAGTTCTTCATAGCCCCATTTTAACGTTTTATAATATTTTGGGGGTAGCACGTTACAAGTTTCTTTCGTTAGTTATGTGATTGTTTACAAACCGATATACTTATATCGTACATGTTAATATTATTCGTGCATATTGTTTATGATTATACGTGAACTTGCTTGCAATGTGTCTATTGTTTTTATGATGGAAGTTACGCAAACGCAAACGCATACACATAGTGGGAGGGTGCGACGGGACGTACCCACGCCGTCTAGCGTTACGACTTCGGCTGTTTACGTAAGGTGGTTCTCATTTCCTCGACTTCAAAGGCTTAGGCTAAATGAACGGGAGGACGACATTATTTGATTTCATTTACTTTACGCTTGAATACTTATTGCATTACGATTGTTGAATCGCGAGTTTCCTATACGTATGTATACGCAAAAACTTATGAAAACTCACCAACTTAATTGTTGACAAAATATATTATTTTCAACGTGTTACAGGTTGAACCGATGGTGTGCTAAGGAAGAAGATCACTAGTATGCCTTAGGATACTGAAATAAAGAACTTGTTTACTTTTTGATGAAGTGTTTGTTTTCTTTTATTTATAAACAATGTGTGTATTTTTGATGATATGAAATGAATTAATTATAATTAATGTTGCTTTAATCGCGTTACGAGCTTTGAATGATCTGTACGTTACACCCGGGTGTATTCCGCTTAAAGCCGGGGTGTTACAAAGGACACTCAAACACCCTCCAATATGCCTTGTATAGGGTTATACGGGGTGTGTTGGATCCCCTAATATGACCCAATATGCCACTTATAGCCCTTTACGGGGCATATTGGGGTTGATTTAGCAAAAGGAGGGTGTCCCTAAAATTCCACTTAATAAAACGCCTTTTCTACTGCTACCCCCCTTTTTGCTGAAAAACTTACTAATACGCTGCGTATAGAGCTATACGCGGTGTATTAGTGGGTTTTTCTATAAAAACCCACAGCAGCTTGTCTTATTATGTCCTTTTTTTGTTATTTATTGTTATTTATCATTATTATTGTTAATATTATTTATTTATAAATAATATATTATTATTATTCGAAATTTGGCGAGGGCGTTCAGTAGCAGGGCTTATAAATTAACATTGCGAAACGAACTTTAAATTTATTGGCTGCTGTCGATATAGGCATCTTGAATCAGTTACAGTGCTTACTTTGGAAAATTGACATTGCCAAACGAACTTTCAATTTCTTGGTTGCTTTCGTCATCGGTGTCTCGAATCTGGCTCTTCAATCTCTTCAAACTCCAACTGTCTTCGCCGTCGGCCACCACCACCAACCGTAGTTGTATTCACTTCAACACATATCCGTTGTCACTAAGCTTAAGATTAAGCTTATTATTATTTTTATGTTTAAATGGGGGGGGGGGGGTTGTAAGTTGATTATCTTGTGTATATTGAAGAATTATTGGCTTATATATATGAGTGTGTGTGTGTGTGTATAACTCTTATTTTAATAATGGTGTTTTAATATTCTAATGCAGTAGATGTGCAGTAGAAGAATTCATTCCTCAAACATAACCAGCACCAGATTGAGATATTAGTTTGATGAGTTTGAATCTCTCAGATCCGTGGTATCCGCTAACGGTAGCGACAACGAAGACCACAATTTGAACAGTGAAATGGAAATTCGGTCATTGCTCCAACATAACGAGCATTAGATTGAGATATTAGTTCGGACTTACTTGAACCGGTTAACACGTTTGCTGACGTGGATTTAGGTTCGGTGTTGATACTAATATTAACACCTATATTATTCTAATAATAATAATATTTTAATAACAAAAAAAAAATTGTAATAATAATCATAATATTCATAATAATAATATTAATATAATAATAATACAATAAAAATATTTGAATACTAATAACATTTTAATAATAATAATATTTTAATAATAATACTAGTAATTTGGGAGGCCCGGCAAACTAGGGTTACCGTAAAACTGTTCAGGCTGACTATGATAACTGATTTAATTCTAACAAAATGTAATGTTGTAACATCCTAAAATTTATAATGTTGAATAAAGAAAGTTACGTTTAGTGATTTCGCGTTATTAATTAATTAATATCGAGTAAAGAACGGATTATGGATTTAGATTAATTGAGATGGGTTAAATGAGAATGGGCCTTAGGTCCATGGGCTTTAAGGGATATAAATATCCCCTAAACCAAGCTAAAACCCTAAACCCTCATTTCATTTCCATCATAATCTCTACACACTCCAAACACACACACACACACCATAAACGAGCAAGACCTGAGAGAAAGTAAACGTTAGTTGGTATTAGATCTTATTACACGAGATCTAGAGTGCATAAACAAGCTAACCAAGATCGAACGAGCGCTAAAGGTATGTTCTTGACCTTTAAAGTTTACGTAGTATTGAACGTTTTTACTTAAAGGTCCAAGCTTTATAGTATATACGGGATATATATACGACCGAAAACGGTTAGGGAACGTAGTGGGTGATGTCGAACCATAATAAGGGTATTAAAATCGCCAAAATGCTTGATAAAAACTAAACCCGTAGCTGAACTAGGTAACTTCGCCTGCAAAAGCTTAACTTCGCCTTCAAAGCTTAACTTCGCCTTCAAGGCTTAACTTGTAAGGCCCCGAACCCGGTGACCCTACTTTAGCGTCGGATTTACTCATAAACACAGTTCTTCAAATCAGAGTTTATTAAAATTTTTCGCGGAATATAAAACATCAATCATTTGTTACAAAACATTAAATCTTTTTTTTGATACCATAACACAAAACTTTATATTTAAAACATCTTTACTTCTTTCTTCAGATGCCAGCCGTTCAATCCATGCCGTGTGTCATCCTCATGCTAACTCTATAATCGGCTCACCTGCGTGCATACTAAAAGTCAGCTACGTTGAGTGAGTTCTAGTTAATCGAACGCCATACAATACATACACATACACACATATCCGTAGATACATATCCATACTTCACTAGTTACCTTTCTGTTCTACATACATACTTGCTACCATACATACATACATACATATCTACAATCACTAACCTCAGTCTACCGAGAGTACGTTCATAGTTCACCGTCTATACCTGTACTCAAGGTCGTGAACACATACAAGGTTCGCAGTCCTTACCTATGTTCATCATTTATGGTACGTACAAGGATCGCGGTCCTTCCCTATACCATAGTACATCCACAACACGTACAAGGTTCGCAATCCTTCCCTATGTTGCAACCTAATTCATAGCACGTACGAGGTTCGCAGTCCTCCCCTATGCTACAAAATCAGCACGTATAAGGTTCACAGCCCTTTCCTATGCTGAAATATATCCACAACACGTACAAGGTTCGCAGTCCTTCCCTATGTTGCAACCTAATTCATAGCACGTACGAGGTTCGCAGTCCTCCCATATGCTACAAATACAGCACGTATAAGGTTCACAGACATTTCCTATGCTGACGCCTATCTACATTACGTATAAGGTTCGCAGTCCTTATCTACTTTTACATATATCATCTACTTCACGTATAAGGCTCGCAGTCCTTAACTACGCCATCACCAGCCGAGTCTATGTCCGACAGAAGCTAGTGGGATTTGCCATCCTAACTTACTATGTCGAACGTAGAACTCACATGCCATTCGTGTACCTATATACACATACTTACATTATAACATAAGAACACTCTAGGCATTCTTTACCTCATTCATTTAACAATCATACCCCTTGTCGTTACGTGCAATATCCGAAGATCGTTCACGCCCCGACAAGTATTCATTAGAAAGATTCATACATCTTCGATATATAATATTCATACCTTTATTTTTAACCTGACAGTACGCGCAATATCCGAAGATCGTTCGCGTACCGACAAACAATCATTCATATCTATCACACATATCACATATGACATACACTTATCACTTAGGATAAATGTATTAACAACACATCGAGTATGCACATAGCCCCGAAAACATAACAAGGAATGGGGCTAGAAACTCACCTGAACACGGTTACGTTCACCGTTAATCGTAATCCCTTTCTTCAGCTGTGCACGGCTGACTGTATAACAAGTACACGTATCAAACAACTATCACTATTCATATCATCTTTCCAGTCTTAACTACTACCCACAACGAACGGGGGTCCGGGGGCAGCGCCCCTGGCAGCGGGGTCTAGGGGCGGCAGCCCCTAGCAGGGTCCAAAGGGCAGAGCCCCTGGATGGGGTCGAGCTGCCAGGTCAGCTTGGAAAAATTTTATTTACATTAACTGTCTTAACACATTTTCCATTAGGTTTTTAATTTATTTTCTAAGCGAACTTAACTTTAGGCGAAGTTAAACCTTAGGCGAACTTAGCTTTAGGCGAAGTTAAACCTTAGGCGAACTTAGCTTTAGGCGAAGTTAAACCTTAGGCGAACTTAGCTTTAGGCGAAGTTAAACCTTAAGCAAACTTAGCTTTAGGCGAAGTTAAACCTTAGGCGAACTTAGCTTTAGGCGGAGTTAAACCTTAGGCGAACTTAGCTTTAGGCGAAGTTCATCAGGCGAACTTAGCTTGCAGGCGAAGTTCATCAGGCGAACTTAGCTTGCAGGCGAAGTTGTCGTCTGCAGGTTCTGTTCGCTCTTAAATCCTTCGTTCCTTAACCAAATAACTCGATTTAGGTACCCATGGAATCGTCTGACCAGCGCCTACAAACCCCAACTATCAAATCGACCTAACATTGATGTTTAGAGGGTGCGATTTAGGCATATAGGTTACGGGTCCTTTTTATCAATCGATTAACCCATCAAATCATAACCATTTTCAGTAAGTTTAGCTTTGTTGGATTCGTTTTTACCATACAAACTCAGATCTACCATTTCTCAAATCAAACCGAACCTATACGAACGATTTCTAACCGTAAACGTACCTTGAACGAGTCGAACTTACGAACACGAGCTGGTCTTGATGCTTTGGTTCGTCACGACGATCTAGCACCAACTAACGTTTACTCTCTCTCGGATCCTGCTCGTTTATGGTGTGTGTGTTTTTGAATGTGTAGAGATTAGAATGGAAAGAGATGAGGTTTAGGGTTTTATGGTGGTTTAGGGGATATTTATATCCCTTAAAGCCCATGGACCTAAGGCCCATTCTCATTTAACCCATCTCAATTAATCTAACACTAGCCCGACTCATACCAACTCCTACTCTATTATTTATTTCCCGAACCCGAGTCAACTTTCCCTCTATTATTAAGTAATATAATTAATATCATTTTGGAAATTTCGGGATGTTACATAACTTCGCCTACGGCCAAGTTCGCCTAACTGGTAACTTCGCCTAAGGCCAAGTTCGCCTAACTGGTAACTTCGCCTAAGGCCAAGTTCGCCTAAATGATAACTTCGCCTAAGGCCAAGTTCGCCTAACTGATAACTTCGCCTAAAGCTAAGTTCGCTTAAGGTTTAACTTCGCCTAAAGTTAAGTTCACTTAGAAAATAAATTAAAAACCTAATGGAAAATGTGTTAAGACAGTTAATGGAAATAAAATTTTTCCAAGCTGACCCGGCAGCTCGACCCCAGCCAGGGGCTCTGCCCCTTGGACCCTGCTAGGGGCTGCCGCCCCTAGACCCCGCTGCCAGGGGCGCTGCCCCCGGACCCCCGATCGTTGTGGGTCATATAAAGATAGAAATACAACATGAGTAGTAGTAGTTAATTGATACGTGTAAATATTATACAGTTAGCCGTGCACAGCTCAAGAAGGGAATAACTATTAACGGAGAGCGTAACAGGATTCAGGTGAGTTTCTAGCCCCAATTATGTGTTATGTTTTCGGGGCTGTGTGCATACTCGATATGTTTGTTAATATGCTTATCCTAAGAGATAAGTGTATGCCTTATGTGAATGATGTGATATGTATGAATGATGGCTTGACGGTACGTGAACGATCTTCGGATATTGCACGTACTGTCAGGTTGTAACGCTAAGTATAAGGTAAGTATGATATGTATGCTTATGTGTATGAATGTGATAAAGTTAATAAAAGAAGGAAAGGATGGTTGTATGGTTACAAAGAGGGTACCGGGCCCTAATAATACTCGAGGTATGATGTATGGTTGTATGGTAACGAAGAGGGAATCGAACCCTACTAATATTCGAGAACTAGGGAACCGAACCCTACTAATATTCGAGGAAAGAGGGTACCGAGCCCTAATAATACTCGAGGAAAGAGAGTACCGAGCCCTAATAATACTCGAGGAAGGAGGGTACCGAGCCCTAATAATACTCGAGGAATGAGGGTACCGAGCCCTAATAATACTCGAGGAATGTAGGGCGTAATGCTCTTTATAACGTAAGATATGAAAGTAAGTTAATACAAAAGAAAGTATGAAAGTATGAATGAAAGAATATAAGTTTATGTGTATTGTATAGTGTATGATTAACTAGAGCTCACTCAGCGTAGCTGACTTTTAGTATGCACGCAGGTGAGTAGGATGAGGCAGCTCGCTTGAGGAGACACGTGGCACTGAATAAGAGGCTGGCATCGGAAGACTCAAGACGTTTAAGTTTAATGTTTCGTTTATTTTGAAAGACAAAATGATGTTTTAAGACAAGACGTGTTTTGTTATGAAATGTTTTATGAAAGCTTTTATATTCCGCGAATGTTTTAATTAATTCTGATATTTAGAACTGCGTTTATGAGTAAATCCAACACGAAAGTAGGGCTACTGGTAACGGGGCCTTACAAATGTAGTGGCGTGTTGAGTGAACAATATTAGGCTTATATAGGTGGTATCTATATAGTAGTTTTTCAAAAGTCCCTATAAAGTATAAACCAGTCACCAAGTCTCTGTCATAACATGTACAACTACCGGCTTTATACAAAATAAATATAAAACGAAACCTGGTTCAAATCGGGTAACCACGACGTGCCGGGCTGATCGTTAGCGGCGTAACCCGGCTCCTCCTCATTCGACTCGATCCGGCGTAACCAGGCTCCTCCTCGTTCGGCTCCGGCGTAACCCGACTCCTCCTCGTTCGACTCCGGAAATAAATGTTGTGTTGTTGTGTTGTTGGTTGAATGAAGATGGTGCGGGCGAGGGTGAGGGGTATTAAAAAGAGAGAGAGAGAGAGAGAGAGAGAGAGAGAGAAAGGATGGAGAGGGAGGGGAGCCGGGCTCCAATAATATAAAAAACCCAATACGCCGCGTATAGGCTATACGTGGCGTATTAGGTTACGATTTGACACCCTAGCGCAGCTTTTGCCGGTTAGAATGTCAAATCGTACCCTAATACGCTGCGCATAGCTCTATACGCGGCGTGTTAGGTCGTGTGGTGGGTGTCCCTAGTAAGACTCTAATTAACCCAATAGAACCAGATCCTTCTATTAATTTAAAAATGCTAAATTATACATTTTAACCGGTTTTGAGGATGATGTGGCCTTTTCGGGTACTGATTTGATACTATTAGTATCGAATCGCTATCAAGTTGAGTTTTTGATACTTGTATGGTGCCGGTATTTTCAAAATTTTGCTTTCAATATCGGTACTAATCTGAACATTTTGGTATCGATACTGAACATTTCGATACCGATACTGAGAATTTGTGAGAAACCATAGAGGTATTTTCGATATCAGTATCCGCTCGTCCCTACCTGAGATTGTTTTGCCTGGCTCGGTTTTTCGGAGAGGCCGGTTTAAGGATTAACTCTTGTTTTTTTAAAGCGGTTAAAATCCCCAACAATTTACATTGTTTGACTGGGTTAAAATTTTAGAACCATCCACTAACGCTTTGTTCCCGAGTTTCATTTAAGCAAGGAATTGAGGAAAGTGATGAACAAGAATTAGACAAGAACGAATTTGCATAAATAATTTACGGAAGAATGAATATGATAGATCTGTATGGTACCGATTATTTACAAATGGTGATTGACGGCTCGGCGCCTCTGTTTATAGCCCCCCTGGAATCTTGTTCCCACCATCCCAAAGTATTGCTAATACAACGCAGCACGTCATTTAATTATTTACTAATTACAACATTAGCCCAAACTATCAACTAATTACAATTTAGGAGCTGACTATACTAACAAAGTTTCTAACGGAGTTAAACGATTCCTTAATAACCTAATGAGATCGGGATTAATTACAACACAAATATTGTTTTGTTATGTTTGAACTCCATACCATAAATCTAATTATAAACTAACAATGTAAAAATAGCATTGTAAAAATGTAGTTATTTTGTTACGACATATATATTTTTTTCTTTTTTTTTGCCAAGCAAGAGGTGATGTTGTGATGTTGAGCCTAGTAATAGGGAAATGAGTAGCCAAATGCCACATGTTCAGTTTGTTATCTCCAAAAATCATTATCACCAATTTTGATCATGAAGCTTGGGCTGCATATGCATTTAAGATTGGCTGTTAAACGCTTTATTTCGTATAACAATAATACTACTATTAAAACATGAGTAGTATTCTGTTAGGACCGACACACTCATCTGATTTACTCTTGATATCACTTGAACACCCTCGACCTTTATGGCTGTTAAAAACGGCTTTTTGACTTTTTTTTTATTTTCATCTGTGTGTTAGTATAAATAGGGTTAAAAACTATAAAAAAGAACTACAATTAAAAAGCCATAAATAATAATTAAAATAACAACTAATATCAATTTTGTTATTAGAAAATAATATTCGTAACAACTAGTTTTTATAACAACTAGTTTTATGAACGATTATAAACGTACACCTTTTAGATTTTAACCCCACTTACCTATTTTGGTTTTCACTATATGCTAAGGTCAAATCCAAAAAAAGAACTAGTTTCCCGGGATTAAAAAATAAGTTCCACTAACATTTTTAATATCTATTATTTGAAATATGACCTTTTTAATTTTGACAATTGAATAGATGATAAAGTGGCGGATCATTCTTTCAACGAATAAATATAATTTTAAAAAAATATATATATTAACTAGGTTTTATAGTCCGTATTATGAGGTTTGTTTTACATTTTTCGTTTTTTAATATTTATATTTTTTTATTTTAAATTTCTTTATTTTAAGAAAATTAATAATATACTTAGGCCATTGAAGAGGTAGGTCCCAGCAGAGACCAGTTGGTCCCGCAAGACTCACCTTGAACAGGGACGTCTGCGCAAAGGCCATCTGCTCCCGCAGGACCCACCATGCTCATAGGATCTTACGCGCAGTACACAAGCTGAACACGCAGGGAAAGCCTCCCAATGGTGAAGTACCCCGCCTGTTCCCGCAGTTGCGGATACAAGCCATCAGGGAAGGCTACCCGCAGACAGCAGGGCTACACGCACAAGACACTAGCTACTTCAGTAGTCACATGAAGGAATGAGCAAGGCGGGAACAATCCCGCCTAAATGAGCCAGTCTGATTCTGAAAGATCTTTTGTACCATGACTACCAAGGTATGGACAGGACAGACGATCTGACCAGAACAGCCCATGAGCCAATCACAGGGTGACAGCTCATCGACAACAGGGCGAGGAGGAGCACCCTCTAGTACTGTTTGTCACTATTAGCCGCTGCCTACTCACCAACCCTTACTGAGGAGCATGCGCGGCCTACAGTTGGTGGAATGGTGTTACTGTTGGCCGTAACCTATTCACCAACCAGCATGGCCTGCGTACAATCCACAGTAAGTGGGACGTGCATAATTTACAGTTGGTGGAATAGTGCAGCCGACTTTGTTACTGTTGGCCGTAACCTACCCACCAACCAGTATGGCCTGTGCATAGTCCAGTGTTGGTTGAACAGGAATACTATTCAGCCGGCTGTACCTTCTTGGAAACCTACCTTCGGCTATAAATACTCCAATATCTTGGAATGGTAAGATCATCTGCTATCTAGTTATCTAGCAATCTCTTAATATACACTTATATTCAGAGCAACCTAGTCTGATTCTCACGCCGGAGGGTGGTCACAAGGAGGAACCCCCCCCCCTTCTCAGTGACGAGCTTACGGTGTTTGTTTTGCAGGTCTCCTGAAGAACAGCCTTCTCAGCTAGACCTCATCCGTGGGAAACATTACTTAACCCCCAGATTATCTATAATCTGTACCGGGTCACTTAGTGTTTCTTCATTGGCGCCATCCGTGTATAAAAGCTAGAACTACTTTAGTTTTTTCACAATTTCTGAAGAAATGGTTAACGTTACTCCGGTTCAAAGGCCAGTAACCGACCAAGAAACCCCGGTAACAACCCCAGCAACTGGGGGAAACACCGGCGGTTATACAATCCTTACGAACACTACCCCGACTACCCAAGCCGGGGCAAGTGGAGTAAATATTCCATTGGGGTTCTCCGATACCCAACTGGAAAAACGAACGAAGGTTCCTCGCCAAACACTAGATCAAGTGAAGGCATGGGCCGAAGCACGGCAAAGAGAATTCCAAGCCGAATTGGACGAACGCTTGCGTTCAGTTCAACAGGCTGACGAATTCGCCAGTACTGGCCAACACCTCAATATGAGCAGTGACTGCGAGTACTCAGACGACGAGTTGGAGTCCGACACCGACGCGAACCCTCGCCATAAGGCGAAAGGGAAGCGTAAGGAAACGGACGTCCAACCAAAAAGGAATTTTGGGGAAGCCTTTAAACCAATCGTGGAGAGAAACCCGCGTGACTTTTCCAAAACCTTTAGACCAACTGCTACAAATGCAGGGAAGTCAAAGTTCGCAAGGGACATTGCGGAAGCAATCGCCCCGAGAAGTGCCAAACAAATGTCCAACATTGGCACTTACGATGGTCTATCCGACCCAGACGATCATTTGAACAGGTTCATTGCGGGGGCTACCGTCAGCAACTGGACGGAACCCACGTGGTGCTACATGTTCCAGATGACTCTGGTCGGAGCGGCCAGGGCATGGTTCGATCGTTTACCGATCCACCACATATATGACTGGGCGGACTTTCAGAACAAGTTCAGCCAGCATTTCAGCCAACAGAGGAAGTACACTGAAGAGCAGTGGACGATCCTTAACTGCGTGAGAGAGGAGGATGAATCTCTACTAGACTTCATCACTCGCTTCAACTCCAAAAAGCTTAGTCTCGGCAACATAAGTGAAGATTTGGTTCGCGCCGCCTTCATCCAAGGCGCCGAATACCCAGAACTTATCCGCACATTGACGGGTAAGGATGGCATGCCATCAACTTGGGATGCCATCATGACGGCGGCAAAGCGCTTTGCCGAGACGGAAAAGCAACTGGGAAGAGATCTTCCCCAGAGTACACACCTCTACACGCAGAGGACCAGAGAGAACAATGTCCGGATCGCCCGGCAGAACAAAAAGAGGAGGCTAGGTATTTGGCAGTCAAGGGTAAACTTTGACACCTCATCCAGCTCTCGCCCTCTTGTTGGCGGAAGGGACAACACACACCCTTCAAACCGAAAACACCGGTGGACGCCACTCACGAAGAGCGTCACGGAGATATTTGCCACGGAAAAATTGCCATGGCCTAAAGCCCCATTGATCCGGCAGAAACCTAATGCGGATCAAAGCAAATCCTGTGATTTCCACGGGACAAAGGGTCATGGTACTGAAGAGTGCACATCCTTGAAGGATATTATTGAGACATTTGTCAAGGACGGAAGGCTTGCACATCTTGTGGCATCGATCAGGAAGGGAGGAAGGAATGACAACCGGTACAGAGGTAACGGACGAAAGCCCGTCGATATCAGCATCAACATGGTTCATGGCAAGGTCAGAGGAAGAAAAAGACGGGTGGCAGAACCATGCGCGTGGAAAGAAGCTGAGGTGCGCTTCCCGCGAGTGCCAGGAGGCCCCAGCAAAGAAGGCCCCATCGTCATCAGAAGCCAGCTGGGGCACTACATCACTTCACGCACTCTTGCTGACAACGGCGCTTCGTCGACAGTGATGTACAGACAGTTCTTTGATAAGCTGGATGATGAAGACAAAGAACGCTTGGAAACGGTCTACGCTTCAATGGAAGGGTTTGACGGAAGTACAGAAACACCCCTGGGTATCCTATCTTTCCCCGTTACTCTTACTGATGGGAATCATTCACGCACAGAAGACGTGGATTTTGTCGTAATGAAAAAGCCACATCATACGTACGACATCCTATTCGGAAGAGACGGGATGGCAAGATTCAACGCCGTGGTATCTTCAGTCCATGGCATGATGGGATGGCCAACAGCTGAGGGTGTAGCAATGATCTCTGGCATTCCCCAGGTATGCATTGCATCTGTTTCATCTAAACCCAAACCGAAAAGGGCTAAACCAACCATCACTGAACCAGAAAAATGGGCCTTCAATGGCAAATACCCCGACCAGGCCGTTACCATTGGACCAACAATCGTTGATCCCACCCGCACCTTACTCAAACGCTTACTGCGAAAAAACGCTGACATCTTTGCGTGGACACCAGCTGACATGACTGGTGTACCCCGAAGTAAGGCGGAGCATAAACTCAAATGCGATCCGGCTGTTACGCCGATCGTACAAAAGCGCAGAGTGATGGGGCCTGAACAAACTAACGCGTGTAGAACCCAAGTCAAGGAACTCCTTGACGCAGGCATCGTACGCGTTAGTAGATATCAAACATGGGTTGCAAATCCCGTAATGGTACCGAAGAATGACAAACAATGGCGCATGTGCATAGATTTCAAAGATTTGAACAAAGCATGCCCCAAAGATTGTTATCCGTTACCAGAAATTGATCTCAAAGTGGATTCGTTGGCACCATTCCGCCTTAAATGCTTCTTGGATGCGTATAAGGGGTACCACCAAATCCACATGGCCATTGATGACCAGGACAAAACCGCATTTCGGACGCCCGATGGTACATTTTGTTATAAAATGATGCCATTCGGACTTAAGAATGCAGGGTCCACGTACCAACGACTAATGGACAAAGAGTTTCATGCCCAAATCGGGAGAAACTTGGAAGTCTATATGGATGATTTGGTCATCAAAAGCCTCGAGCCTGAGGCGATGTTGAAAGACATTGAAGAAACTTTCAACACGCTCCGAAAGATAAACATGAAGCTCAACCCGAGCAAGTGTTCATTTGGGATGGAAGAAGGGAAGTTCTTGGGAGTCATTGTTACTAAAGATGGCTTTAGAGCGAACCCTGAAAAGGTCGAAGCCATTGTTAAAATGGAATCACCTACCACCATCAAACAGGCTCAGACACTGAATGGACGACTAGTCGCACTTAATCGCTTCTTGGCAAACCATGCAGATAAGTCGTTTCCTTTCGTGTCAACATTGAGAAACTGCTTGAAGAAAACGCACTTCCGCTGGACACCAGAAGCGGAAGCAGCTTTTCAGGAGATTCGGTCACGCCTGATCGAACTCCCAACACTTACAGCACCACAAGCGGGAGAGGAGTTAATCCTATACCTTTCCGCAACAGATAGAGCAACCGAGGCAGTCCTGCTAGTAGAACGAAAGGGCGTCCAGATGCCAATCTATTATGTTAGCCGTGTACTAACAGACGTAGAAACCCGGTACTCTACCCTCGAAAAATTAGTCTTAGCACTTATACATGCTTCACGCAGGTTGAGACGATATTTCCAGGGCCACCCAATCACCATTCTCACCAACTTCAAACTCTCAAACGTTCTAGGCAAACCCGAATTATCGGGACGTCTAGCCAAATGGGCAATTGAATTGGGAGAATATGCAATTAAGTACAAGCCAAGACCAGCCATAAAAGGCCAGGTCCTGGCCGATTTTATTGCAGAAGTCCCCGCTTCGCGGGAGAAAGAGTGCTAGGAGGAGACTCAACCCTCCCCAGCACAGGACGTCAATGATGTCTGGCGACTCTATACTGATGGAGCAGCCAGTAACGAGGGTTAAGGCGCAGGGTTAAAATTAACCAACCCAGCGGGCCAAGAATATACTTACGCTATTCGGCTGGACTTTCCAAGTACGAATAACGAAGCCGAATATGAAGCATTCTTGGCCGGTTTGAGAATTGCGCGTAAGATGGGAGTGAAAAACTTGGAAGCCCATGTGGATTCCATGCTGGTGGCCAACCAAATAAATGGAACATACACGGCTGTGAACGACACCATGGCCCTGTACCTCGCCCAGGCAAAAACCCTTATGCGTGATTTTAGTGATTGTAAAGTCATACATGTCAAGCGCAGCGAAAACAAATCTGCGGATGCGTTAAGCAAGCTTGCATCACTAGCCTTCACCCACCTGGGAAAGGACATCCGCATTGAACTCCTCGAAGCGCCATCAGTCCCGCACAAGGAAATTTGTGTCATCCAAACCAGTACAGAAACGTGGATGACACCAATAATAAATTACCTTGCAGCAGGAAAACTACCAGAGTCAAAAACACAGGCAAGAAAACTACGCTGTAAAGCACTGAATTATCAACTCGTCAATGACATCCTTTACAGACGTAACTTTCTTGGCCCACTCTTGAGATGCGTGGACAACCAAGATGCCAACTACCTCCTAAGGGAAGTACACGAAGGCATCTGTGGGGTACACGCAGGTCCCCGCGCTGTTGTAGCCAAGCTAAACAACGCGGGATACTTTTGGCCAGGGATGCATACGGATGCACTGGCATACATCAGAAAATGCAGGTCTTGCCAGCTTTACGCACCTAACACGCATCGTCCGAAAAACGAACTGGTTCCAGTCACTTCTTCGTGGCCATTTCAGAAGTGGGCCATCGATGTGACAGGCCCATTTCCTACAGCAGCAGGAAATGTTCAGTTCCTAGTGGTAGCCATCGACTACTTCACCAAGTGGATAGAAGCAAAACCTTTAGCCCAAACAACCGCAAAGCATATCAAAAAATTTATTTGGGAATTTATAATTTGTCGTTTTGGACTTCCACAGAATTTGGTGAGCGATAACGGCACCAACTTTGCTGACAAAAAGCTACAACAATGGCTAAAAGAACTTCAAATCACCCACACCTTTACCTCAGTGGCACACCCGCAAGGAAATGGTGAGGTGGAAAGAGCAAATAAAAGCATCGTCGAAGGCATAAAGAAAAGACTCTTGAAACACAGATCCGGCTGGGTGGACGAGCTTCCGCACGTCCTTTGGGCAAACAGAACGTTGAAGAAGGCCAGTACGGGAGAAACCCCGTTCAGCCTCACTTATGGCACTGAAGCCATGGTCCCGGTCGAAATTGGTCTACCCTCACCAAGGGTCTTGAGTCAGCCAGAAGACAATGATGCGGAAAGACGGTTGGATCTTATGCCAACCGAGGAACGCAGAGACTTAGCCGCAGTGCGTGAAGAGAACTACAAACGACAAATGCAAAAGTACTACAACACGCGGGTAAAACTCTGCAACTTCAAGGAAGGAGACTACATACTGCGTAACAACGAGGCTTCGAACCAAGAACGCCCAGGAAAGTTGGCTCCGATCTGGGAAGGGCCATACGTTATCAAACAGGTTCTGGGAAAGGGCGCATACCGGCTCGAAAGGCTCGATGGCACTCCCATCCCAAGAACATGGAATGGAGCTCAATTACGCAAATGTTATATGTAGATCAATTCCAAAACTTGTAAAGAAAAGGCCAAGAGCCACTTCTAATGGAAATGATTCTCCTTTCATAATGTGTTTACCTTTATCCTTATGAACTCCCCACTGGTGCCGGTATTTACCGCATAAATGAGGAGAAGTAAGTCATTGCGTGTGGAAGGCGGCAAAACCCGCATAAACACAACGTTAAAAATAAGGGAAACCTACACGCAGGTATGATGTAAGTAAAGTTTAGCCATCTTTGTAAGTGCAAGTGACGGTCTTATCCGCACAATCACAAATAAGGAAGCAAAACTTCAAACTATCATCTACCACGTTCAAAGGTTATCCTAAAAAAAAAAAAAAAAAAAAAAAAAAATATATATATATATATATATATATATACTTAGAAATAAGGATAAGGAAAACATACACGCAGGTCAGGTATGGGTAAAGTTTAGCCATCCTACCAAGTGCAAGTGACGGTTCAACCCGCACAATCACGAAAGAGGAAGCAAAACTTTAACCCACTATCAACCGCGTTCAAAGGTTAACTTATCCTAAATACTTAGAAATTTCGAGGAAAAATGAGGAAAACCTACACGCAGGTCAGATGACGGTTAAAATTTAGCCATCCTACCAAGTGCAAGTGACGGTTCTACCCGCACAATCACGAAGGAGGAAGCGAAACTTTAACCCATCATCAACCACGTTCAACAGGTTAACTTATTCTAAAAAACTTGGAAAATTGCTAACTTAAACTAAGTCATGAGCTTATAAAGCAAGGAATCCAAAGGAAATAACAATCTTATCCGCAAAAAGATTTATATTTCAATGATATATTACAAGAATGGCCGGGTTACTACCCGCCTGAAAGAGTAAATCTATACAAGTCTATCTTAGCAATGGAAAGGGGTCTTCAGGATCAAGCTTCAGGGCCGCTTCCACTTGGACCCGCTCCGTCAGAAGAACGGGGTGGTTCGAGGAACGCTTTGAGGACAGCTAACCCATCATCAGCAGCAGCTACTTCGTCCACCTTTTCCACCACTGGATGCGGGAAGGCGGCGTATTGGTTCAATGCTTGGTCATAAATGGCTTCGGTATCCACATCGAACAAAGGGAAGTTGGAAGGCGGGACGCCTTTCTCAACAAACCCTAGACCAAGCAGGAAGCCGGCCTTTTCCCCATCCTCATGAGAAGCGTTGAGGGCTGCGGTCATAGCATCATCGTAAGAGGTCTCTGAAAAGACCCGACGCACAACCTACAAAGAAAAAATACAAGTATTAAAACCTTTTCTTACAAAAGAAAAGCGAGAAGATAGAGCTAAACATACCTGAGGCAACGCTTCTCGAAGAAGCCATTGGAGGGCAGCTTGAGCTTCGTTATGGGCGCGTTCGGCTTCGCTCTTGTTAAGGTTGGCAAGTAAAACTTCCTTTGCGGCAGCCTCTTCGACGCCCTTAAGCTTCCGCTCGGTGTGGTCAAGCACCCCCCTCTGGTCCAGGATTTCCTGGAGTTTCTTGGCATCTTCCATTGCCAAGGCATCATGAGCGCGTTGGAGAGCCTCTAATTTGGCCTTGAGCTCCTCATTCTCCACACGCAAAGGCTCAGCAACGGCTTCAGCCTTGGCAGCCCTCTCGGTTGCGTTTCGCGCAGTCTCCCTGGCCAGCCGAAGCTGTTCATTCACAGCTTGGGCAGCCTTGGAGCGGGCCTCGAGTCGCGCCTGAACTTCAACCTCGAGGGCCTTGAAGGCCTTCTCCTTGTCGGCGGCAGCTGCCGCCAGCTGTTGGTTCTCCTCCCGAAGAGCACGCGCCTCAGATACGTCCTTGGCGCGAGCTGCTTTCAACTTGTCGTTTTCACGACAAAGCAGCTCGACGCGCGGCTGCATCCGGGCTTGGAGAACCCGAAGCTCATTGGTTAGCCTACCCTCCTGGTAGCTAGCCATGGCTTCCCCCAACGCACCATGAGGAGCAGCGTGGCGAGCCCAGTCCACGCACTCCACAGGGGTACGAAGGGTTGTTCCTCGGCGTATGTTCCATCGCGGAACATACACTTCATTGGAATCCGACACTGCAAAAGAAACAAAGGCAGTAAGGAAAAGATAAAAAACATAAGGGAAAAAGAAAAGAACCCTACGCACCTGTAGGGTCAATGACAGGCCGATAGCCGCCAAACCCATCACCTGAACCTAAAGGAAATCCATCCAACAGGTCAGGCAGACGGGAAGAGGGCAAAGATCGGTGGGAAGCCCTGCGCGTACCTGATGGTCCGGCCGTAGGTGCCGGTGGCGCGGGCATGGTGGCAGCCGCCGTGGTCGCCGTTGTTGTCGCCGCCGCGGTCGCCGCCTCCTCAGCAGCAGCAGTAACCGCCGGCTCCGTGAAGGATGCTGTAAAAATCGCACTCACGGCCGGCGGCGACGTCATCTCGGCCGGAACAGTTGGCTCAAAGGAACGAGCAACTGGACCAGCGGATGCAGACGCAGGCGCCTGGGTCGACGCCTCAGGAAGGCTGACCGAGCCTACCGTCATTGGCGGGGAGGTACTCCCCTGCGCTTCACCCCGGAATGCGTCAACATACACGCCTGCACAAAGAGTGTTAAATTTAAGAAGTAATAAATCTGCAAAGACATTATGATTGTACTTACGGGTTTTCTTGACCCTGAACGTACGGACGGGCGGGGAGGAACCCGATGGAGCCGGCCTCTTGGTACCGGTCACCGTCATCTTCGTTGGTTCTCCGGAGGTAACGGTCGTAGCCTCCGGAACAGTGGTCTTCTCACCACCGGGCTTCCCCGCCACCTCTTCACTATCTGACTCCGAGTCAGATAGAACCACCGGACCAGCCGTGGAGGCCTTCTCCTTCCCTTTCCCGCCGGCAGCAGCTTTCTTCTTCCGCACCAATGGAGGAGCATCTGAGGATTCCTCAGAAGAAGACAGGTCAAGAATTCCAACAGCGGGTACAGCATTAAGGGGTTGAGGAAGGAATATCGCCTTACCTGGCCGCCGTTGGCTCAGGATCTCGTGGCCCAGCGGATAGACCTCCACAAACCGATCCGCTGTTTGCTCCAGGATGGGCAACTCGCCCTCGTCCAAAGCACGAGTACCCATCCGCGCGGGACCGTCGGCTTCCCGCGGAAACAGAAGCGACTCCAAATCATTTCCCTCTGAAAGAAAAGAAACAGTTAGAAGACAAACTTGTATCAAAAAAGAAAAACAAGACATACCATAGGGAATAGAGTTCAAACCGTATTCGAGGAGGATGGGAACCAGAGATGCATCTTTCCACACCCGGCTCATCCCTAACATGACCATCCCGGACTCCGCAAACCGGTAAACCGGAGATTGGATCCGGGATATCTTCGAAAACCATTCCGCCTCCTGGTAGTTGGGGGCGTGAAGGCTCGGTATCGCTTGGCCATTTTTAAACTTCATGGCGAGGGGGATGGTGCGGGCAGAAATGTAGAAGAATTCCTGCTTCCACGCGCGAAGACTACGCTCGGTGTCGCAAATCTTCAGACCCTTAATACGGGTCGTCAGGGTGTACCACCCTTGGATGCACCTCCAGGTATAGAAGGTCATCAGGCGGTCCACATGGGGCTCGATGCCCAAAATCCGGCACACCCACTCAAAATGGCGAATCTTGGCGATCGCCATGGGGTGCAGCTCGGTCAAATGGACACCGTGCCTCTCAAGGACACGGTAAACAAATTTTGTCAATGGGAATCTAAGATTCCCATAGACAAAAAATGCAGCATAAACCCCGATCTTGCCACTGGGGGCATCGTACACGGTCTGGTGGGATTCAGGAAACTCAGGCTCGAGATGATCGAGCATGAACTTCCTGACAACATACCGGTACTGATCGCCGGGCAGAGCACACTGGCACTCACCAGCAGTACCCCTGTCGTCAGCTATAGCTTCAGCATCACGAGAGGACATTTTTGCAGAAAGAAGAGTGATTTCGGGAAAATGCTTGCCTGAAAAAGGGGGAGTATTTGCCGGAAATCACTAAGAAGAAGAAGAAGAGTGAAAAGTGTGAATTGCAAATAACCCTCTCCCCCTTTATATAGTAATCGCAATTAATGCGGTGAATTTAATGCGGAGGAGAGAGAAATCAAAGGTGCAATGAAACTATGACACGTGGCAAAAAGCAAGCTGGCAACAGCTGCTGAAAGGACGTGTGCCAGTAATTTCGCGGCCACGCGCCCGAAAAATCATGCCCACGCGCCTGAAAAAGCGACTGGAATGACCATGTTCTGTCACGTCACCATAACTTCCTGCACGTCCTGACACAGTCAGAAGAAACCGTCACACGACGTTTCAGATGTTTGGACTGTTCTTATCCTCACCAACCTTTCGAATTTCAAAATTCAAAATTCAAAATGATTCAAACGTAAGCGGGAAAATACCCCTTACCTTGGCAACCAAGTAACCATAAGACGGATGCGGGTACAGTGTTAAGGCAAAACCTTCCACATACCTAGCACCCGCAGGGAATTGAAGCTAAGAATACCCCGGCAACAAAGTAACTATAAGACGGGTGCGGATACAGTGTTAAGGCAAAACCCTTCACGTATCTAGCACCCGCAGGGAATTGACGCCAGGAGTACCTTGAAAGTAAAGTAATCGTAAGACGAGCGCGGGTACAGTGTTAAGGCAAAACCCTTCACATACCTAGCGCCCGGCAGGGAATTGAAACCAGGAAGGATCTTCTGGGCAATGCTTGTGGAAACGGAAATAACATCCCCGCAGAGCGGGAACGTCGAGAAATACATTGTTTGAGGCTCCAGGATGGAATTGGTGGTTTAAACATAATTGATCACTATGTTCAAAACCACTAAAACCTCAAGGAGAATCCACACAAGTGAGACTCAACGCTCCTGACTTGCGAGAAGGTTACATACCTACCCGCATCATACCCAAAGATCAAGCAAAAAAAAATCGGGAATTTTTGCAAGTGACATTAGGAAACCCGCGGGAAGAATCCCCACGGAGAACCTTAAAACTAGAAACCCCTTTTCAAAACCCCTTGCTCAAAGTCCAAAAGTTCACCTCACTTTATTAAACATTTATGAGAAGAACATTGGACTGGGGGGACTTGAAGAGGTAGGTTCCAGCAGAGACCAGTTGGTCCCGCAAGACTCACCTTGAACAGGGACGTCTGCGCAAAGGCCATCTGCTCCCGCAGGACCCACCATGCTCATAGGATCTTACGCGCAGTACACAAGCTGAACACGCAGGGAAAGCCTCCCAATGGTGAAGTACCCCGCCTGTTCCCGCAGTTGCGGATACAAGCCATCAGGGAAGGCTACCCGCAGACAGCAGGGCTACACGCACAAGACACTAGCTACTTCAGTAGTCACATGAAGGAATGAGCAAGGCGGGAACAATCCCGCCTAAATGAGCCAGTCTGATTCTGAAAGATCTTTTGTACCATGACTACCAAGGTATGGACAGGACAGACGATCTGACCAGAACAGCCCATGAGCCAATCACAGGGTGACAGCTCATCGACAACAGGGCGAGGAGGAGCACCCTCTAGTACTGTTTGTCACTATTAGCCGCTGCCTACTCACCAACCCTTACTGAGGAGCATGCGCGGCCTACAGTTGGTGGAATAGTGTTACTGTTGGCCGTAACCTATTCACCAACCAGCATGGCCTGCGTACAATCCACAGTAAGTGGGACGTGCATAATCTACAGTTGGTGGAATAGTGCAGCCGACTTTGTTACTGTTGGCCGTAACCTACCCACCAACCAGTATGGCCTGTGCATAGTCCACTGTTGGTTGAACAGGAATACTATTCAGCCGGCTGTACCTTCTTGGAAACCTACATTCGGCTATAAATACTCCAATATCTTGGAATGGTAAGATCATCTGCTATCCAGTTATCTAGCAATCTCTTAATATACACTTATATTCAGAGCAACCTAGTCTGATTCTCACGCCGGAGGGTGGTCACAAGGAGGAACCCCCCCCTTCTCAGTGACGAGCTTACGGTGTTTGTTTTGCAGGTCTCCTGAAGAACAGCCTTCTCAGCTAGACCTCATCCGTGGGAAACATTACTTAACCCCCAGATTATCTATAATCTGTACCGGGTCACTTAGTGTTTCTTCAGCCATGTTTGGGATTCCTTATTTGCACCTCCTTTTGACTTATATAAGTTGTTTTTGATAAGTTACTCCCTCCAAACTTATCAAAACCTCATTTTTCCTTCTTTAAAAACTTAAAAAAGTCACATTACCCCACACCTTTTTAACTTCTAAAAGTTAATAAGTTACAAGAAGGAAAAAATAAAGAATCTCAAACACCCCATTAGGGTTTGATAATAAAAGAGTTTCACAAATAAATGATATGTTATAACCAGTTTAAAAGTTATCTGGATTTGGTGGCCCATGACCCGCTTATTATTTTTTTCTATAAAATTGTTTTCTTAATTATAAATAATATCTTTTTTTTAAATCGGATCTTAATTTTTAGTATATCCTTATTTTATAGGATTTTCATATCAAATATTTTTAACTTATAAAAGTTAATAAGTTACAAGAAGAAAAAATATGGAATCCCAAACATCCCATCAGGGTTTGATGATGAAATGTTTCACAAATAAATGATATGTTATAACCCGTTTAAGAGCTATATGGATTTGGTGACCCATTACCCACTTATTTATTTTACTATAAAATTGTTTCTTTATTATAAATAATATATATTTTTTTAAAAATCGGATATTAATTTTTAGTATACCCCTATTTTATGGGATTTTCATATCAAATATTTGGTAAGATTATAATTTTTAAGTTAATGAGATGTTATAACCCATTAAAGAGCTATCTGGGTTTGGTAATACACATACCCGTGAATTCGGGTCAAATGCATGAGAAGACTCCATTTACAAATAAAGCAATCTGATGGCTTGAAATTATTTAGGGAGCAACTAGAGAGCTTTTAAAGGTTTTCGTTTATATATATTATAGGTTCCAATTAATTATATAGAAAAAACTTGAATAAAGTATCACGTCTATTCAAAAGTTGATAGAACTCAAGCACCACGTCCTTTCAATCCTTGGAGAAGCACCTCACAGTAGGGATGAGCTCGATACCGTATCGATACCGAAAATCTCAATCCTGAAAATCGCAAATTTTTGGTACCTTTAAGATAAAATTCGGGAAATACCGGTACCGATCCCGAAACTCAAAACCTTGGTACTGATTCGGTACCGGTATCGGTACCAATCGGTACCATACCGATTTTTGCTCATCCTTACCTCACAGGGCCTACTTGCAAAGGGGGGTGATGAACTCAGCCTACTCGTGCGAGCTCGGGCCTCAGGGTGCTCTAGGGTAGACGCCTCGCCAACTCTAATTATGGCCACTTGCTTTCTTTGTTTTGGTTGAAATAACTAACTGTGTCTCTAAATCCACTAATGTCGTCTTATTCTTCTGTTTTTCCACCTATCCAAGAAGGGATCACAGCACTCGTTTAAACATTTAAAAGGTTACCCCATATAAAAACTTAGAAACTATCTTGTTTCTCGTCTCAAGGCATAAGCTTACAAGGTTATACACTATTTTTCTCTTGTTACCCTTTCTTTTTAATTGAATGGTTTGCTGAGGCTAAATTGAAAATTGAAGAACCATCAGCAAGACATCATTCACATGTCCGGTAAATTGGTTCACATGTCCGGTAAATTAAGCGGTAAATTGGTTCAGCGGTAAATTCATGAATTTCCTTATTGGAGGTTGTAGGTTCGAGTATCACATGGAGCATCTTGTTTCAGGTTGAGCCAAAGAGTTTTCTCAGCTGTGGGTAGGGGTGTTCACTGTCCGGTTTTCGTGGTTTTTTGTTCAAACCGTGAACCAAACCGTTTGTAATGGTTTTTATTTTTACAAACCAAAACCGAACCGTAGAAATCTTAAACCGAACCAAACCGTTGGTAATGGTTTGGTTTTGGTTTGGTTTCATGGTTTGGACTTGTTGGGTTTTTATAAAGGATGTCCAAATTAACGTTTGATGTACTTATGGTAAAATTGTCAAGAATTTGTAAAGTTTAATAAGTATACACACAAGTCGTCAACAAATAAGCAAAACACAATTCAGCCACAAACTGTCAAGTTTAATATAAATACATGCATTTGGGATTTGCCTGTCTTTTTCCTTATTGCTAGTATTTACTATTTAGTAATACATATCTTACATCTTACAATACTAATAAAAAAAATGTTGAAGCTTAGGTGTCAAGCCTACATTTCTCTTAATTTCTAATCTCTTATCTTATTCATTTTAGCTATCCATAGGTCATGGGTCAAAATCATTTTGTCAAGCAAGTTATAACATAGTGTGGATTTTATAACATGGTGTCATTTTCATACCTGAAGTTTAACCAACTGCGCAACTTTAGCACATTTTTTAAATTTCTTGCAAATCCACACCCAACGTTTCCAAAACCATGTTATTTTAGTAATTTTCATTAACTCGTTTGTGTTTCCTTTAAGTCTACATTAAATTAATTCATAAGTATTTTGAGAATGACAACTGAAATAACAAACCTTATTTATTTTTGTCGTTTGATAAATCTCGTGTAATACACGGGTTCAAAAGCTAGCCATATATATATTAGCAATTTTAAGTTAAGTATGCCCAGCAATCTATTTGAACGTATATATTACATATAAAATATAAATATTTAAAAACTTAAAATGATTAAATCATACGGTCCTGTTTGGTTTATACGGTTGGTTTTTCTTGTAAACAGTATACCAAATCATTCGCTACGGCTTGACTCTTTTGAAGCCGACCAACCGATACTTACGAAAAAAACCAACCATGAAACCAAACCGATGACCGGTCTGGGCAATTTCACAGTTTCGAACCGAACTGTGAACAACCCTAGCTGTGGGTTTGCTCCTAGATGGATGGACGGGCTCATCACGCTATGTTCTTCGAGCAAAAAGATGATCCAATTGCCAAAGTGAGCTTGAGCGTTTGAGCCACTGCTGTTAAAAAACATTTTTTTAGAACTACAGTTTTCGTCATTGTCGTTTATTCATAATTGTTGTTTTAGTTTAAAAGTTTAAAATTTGTTATTTTTGTTCATATAGTTTCCTTTTCATTGCAATTTTCGTTCGTCTTGTTAATATATTTTGGGCTGAAATCATATATTTTGACAAACCACATTGACGAAAACTGCAACGAAAATAAAATTCAATGGACAAAAATGAATCTCGAGAAACAAAAATAGTAAATTTTAAGCTTTTGGACTGAAAGTAGTAAATGACCATAGGAATAAAGACCACAATTCTCTCCTAATGTTTTATTACTACTTATTTATAAACTTATCCTTACACATGTAAAGAGAGTTCAACTCCCATTAGGCTATATGGGACGTCTCCTAGATGAGAGAGCCCGAGTTCACAAAACGATACGAGATCAATGCCGCAACGTTAAGGGTTGGAGTGGGTTCAAGTGGTGAACACCCTATCCCCCCCCCCCCCCTCTTTCTAATAATAACATGTAGATTTTGAAATTTGAAGAGTAGAGTTAGATATCTTGTGAGTTTTTCGCTTAAGAAAATAACTAAATTTAGTATGAACTATGAACATACAAATTTAAAATCTTAATAATTGACTTAGAAAAGACAAAAATAAAACTAAAAACCATAGCAAAACTTAGGAGATTTAATTGCACACCAACCAATCAACCACTCGTTTACCGTTATCCGAGTAGAGTATATGATCATGTCCTGAGCAAAGTCTTTCTTCCGTGGAATTGGAATGTCTAACGCCGTTCTGAACGGGTTCGCGGGAGCTGGCGGAGGTATCATTGCTCAAATCATCACATATCCTCTCCAATCGGTACCCATTTCAACTCTATAATATTATATGATATTCCTCCTCGCTCAAACAAACAAACAAACAATTTGTATGAAGGTCAACACGCGCCAACAGACTGAGAGAATCGCCAAGAGAAAGAGATCATCCCACGGCGGTACACTTGTTCAATTACTTGAGGTTTATCTTTCCCTGAGTTTATGTTTCATATAAACTATTTAAGCAAAATTATTAACTATAATGCACACGCTTATTTGTTATATGATTAATTTATATGTAAATTAACATACGAATATGAATGTTCAAAAACACCAACACAAACCGACCATTCTCGGTTAGCCAAATCAAATAAAACATTTCTGTTTACAAGTTTGAAAATATATTGAATCACTGATGATTGGATAACAACAGGTTATACGAAGCGAGGGAATTGGAGGATTATACAGCGGCCTTAAGCCATCTCTGCTTGGAACTGCTGCATCACAGGTATCATCCCTAGCCACTGCTTCTTGGCATTTACATTCTAATGAACCCGTTCTTATATATTGTTTTTTTCTACAATTATTGCACATGAAGTGACTTATTAAACGAGCTGAGTTTATCGAGCCTGAGCCTCAAATAAAGCTCGTTTAGTTATCGAGCCCGAGCTTGAGCCTTGTTTGGGAAGATCGTTTAGGCTCGTAGAGCCTTAACGAGCTTTGTGTATTTTTAAGTTTTAACTCTTTGAGCTTTTATGCATTACTTTCACACTGCATAGCCAAGCTTTGGCTAAAAATATATAAAAATAATTAAGAATGCATATAGTCAATTACTAAATAATAAATGAGCCGAGCCCAAGCGGAACTCAAGCTTGAAAACGGCTCACGAGCTCGAGCCTAGTCGAGCTCTAGCTCGGCTCGTTTACACCCCGAGTTATTACAAATCTAATCTAAGAAGTAAGAAGAAAATATTTAATGAGAAAGTTGTGATTATAATTTACTAGTTGTTACGAATCTACCTAGGTATTTATAGTTCATGCAGCTAACTAATGAACTAGCTATTCAACCACGTGGCTAACTACTGTAACTAACTAACTAACTAATAACAATAAGTTAATTACATTTTTGTAATATTAACACGAGTTGTTATTGTGATTCACTTGGTATTATAACATAATGATCTTGTTTTGCTTCTGGCAGGGAATTTATTATTATTTTTACCAGGTTTTCAAAAATAAAGCTGAATCAATTGCAGCTTCTAATAAAAGGAAGGGTCATGGAGATGGTACAGTTGGTATGTTATCTTGGCTTGTTGTGGCTGCTTTAGCAGGGTAAGTGATACCACACTTTTTAGGAGAATTTTGATTTTGTTTGCATTGTATCTTAAGTGCTGCTAGTTCCTTGCTTTCAGGTCACTGAATGTACTGTTTACAAATCCAATATGGGTGCTTGTGACACGTATGCAGGTACTCTAAGAACAACAACTTACTCATATTTTGTGATTCAGTATATACATATGGATTTGTTCATATGACATGAAACTTTAGGGAAGCATTTGTTCATTTCCTTGTATGCTTCTGTTATTTAGACACACACTCAAGCCGAACAGAAGATTCTAGAAGCAAAGAAAGAAGCTTTGTTAAGAGAATCTTCTGAAAGCAATCTGGTTGGCTCTTCTTTACACGATAAGTTGCGTGAACTTGACTCAGTGAAACCTAATCCGTATGGAACACTGCACGCGGTAGACACTACTATTATATTCCTGTTTTTTTGTCACGTGTAAAGGTGATGTTTTTATTAATGAATGTTTATTGTATTACAGGCTTACGAAGTTTATAAAGAAGCTGGAATACGTGGATTTTGGAAGGGCCTTGTTCCTACTTTAATCATGGTTATTAATAATTATTCCTCAAAAGCACATGAATACCGTAACAAAACTTATATTAAAATCGATGAAAATGATGTCACAGGTGTGCAATCCATCGATTCAGTTCATGATATACGAGACATCTTTAAAGTACTTGAAATCTAAGCGTGCCGAAAAGAAGCAAAGTTCAAATAAAGTTTCGGCTTTGGAGGTAAAACACGAATCTTGTGTAACTTATATTTCTCAGCATGTGGCTAATTTGGGTCAACTCAACCTGTTTCGACCCGAAACAGTTGCAACAATCGTGCTTGATGTTACTTATGTAAATACTGTTTAAAGGTATTTGTAGTTGGTGCCATTGCTAAACTTGGAGCAACTGTGACAACATACCCTTTGCTAGTTGTAAAGGTAAATATCAAAATTCAAACTATATTTTAAAATTTCATTTTTAAAAATTATTTTTTGAATACTTACAGTCAAGACTTCAAGCTAAGCAAGAAATCAGTACAAACAATTCGTTAAGATATTCAGGTATATAAAGTTACTTCTCTTATATTTCATCTAGAAGACTAGAAGGGTATAAATGCCATAAATTTTAAAATACATGACAATTATTAATATTCATTTAAATTTGCATTGAAGGTACATTGGATGCAATTGTGAAGATGATTCATTATGAAGGAATATCAAGCTTCTACAAAGGAATGAGCACCAAGATAGTGCAGAGTGTATTTGCCGCCTCTGTACTTTTCATGATCAAGGAGGAGTTGGTTAAGTTTTTTGGACTGTTAGCAAAGAAGAGCCAAAAGATGTTATTAAAAATGTCAAATTAGCATACCATGCATATGTAGTGCATTTTATAGAAAAGGCCCATCTTTTGATATCCTTAAATTGTATCTGAGTGTTTGCGTCAAATTCTCTCCCCCCCCTGGATTTGTTTGGTCCTAACATGTATATATATACATTTCAAACAAATCTGTAATAAATTTACTAACTTTACTCATATTAAAATCAAAAGAAAAAATTTATATAGATGAATAGCATACTACATATGAAAATTAATTTAAAATGTGTTTGTTAAATCATATAGTTTCAAAAAGTATGTTAGGATAAAAGCTAAAAGAAATACCTAAGAAATGTTGGGCTATGTGTTTTTTTACTTTTTTCTTAGCGCAACTAGAATGCCACTTTTTAAATAATATTCATTTATAAATTAACTAGGTTAAATACCTGTGTATCACATGAGTTAGAACAAATAAATTTATTTAAATAATAATACAACATGAAATACAAAAAAAAATTATATATATGTTCAACATGTATAAAGATATATTATATGGCAGAATAAATTATACATTACACAATATGGAAATAAAAAATTGGTAGAAAATTCATAAATCTTTATTTATTTCTTTGCACACAATATTTGTACTTTATTTGTAACTTTACTTTCAATATCAAAACTTAGTATTTTCAGTTTTCATATTGTTTCTGATTTTAACTCTAGATAATGCAACACATAACTGACCATGAGTTAAAATAAATTGTATAAAAAACAAACCAACCATCTATAATGATTGACCTTACCTTTTTTTAATCTTAATTGCAAAACAAAAATAAGGTGAAAATTTTATTCTTTGAAATTTTATCTAAAGGTGTAGGATTTTTTTTAAGAATAAAAGTATGTGTTTCAATATTACTTCTGGATATGATTTTAGCTTCTACAACACGACTGCCATATTGTGTTTTCATTCAACATCGACTTTTAGGGCTAACCTATGACTAGACAACCTTAGATTTTGAGGTTATTTAAAACATCAGAAAACTAATGCTTTCTTGTAATGTATCATTTTATCTGAAGAATTGTAATATTTTTCATCTCCCGAAAACATGGGCAACAAACGTTTGCTAATTTCTTGAACGACCTCATATTTCGGTGCATGTATAACTCGTTCACTAAAAAAATCTATATTTTTGAAATCTTCAATATTTGAAGGATATACAAAGTCAATTTATCATTTGATTAACAGTGTGCTAATGTCTAACATTTGTATTCCGAAGGTAAGAAGTTGCCTTATCCACCTCAAAATCAAAACACGTAGAGTCTTTATGTTTTTGCGGATTGTTAAGATGATGAACTAAACATAAATGATAGGTTAATTAAATAGTCAATTGAAAAAAAGTTGCAAATGGTTACTTTTTTAAACCAATCCATGGACCGAAACTCATTCTAATCATAAAATATTTTGACATGAGCCTATTTGATACTTTAACAGGTTAACGAAACTTGTTCGTTTAAATTAACATAAACACTTAGATGACATCAAAAGTGAAATTATCATAAATAATCATGTATATATATATGTATTTAATAAGTTAAGCTTATTGAAATTTCAATTTTAAATTAATCTTCCCTCTTCAAAAAATAATGTCATTTCTTATAAAACCTTAATATTAATTAACTAATATAATATATTTAAAACCTTATTAAAAATCAATGTGAAAGTGACTCTTTTTTTTGACACCAAACGAACATTGACCATTTTAATATTAAAATATAAAAGTCTAAAAACCAAAAGAAGAAGTAATTTCATTATTATATAATAACAAAAGAAGATGCAATTTCAACATTTATAAATGACTTGTTATTCTTTTAGAAAATTTTGTTAATTCTTCTCAATGTTATACGCATGTGGGCCTTGCATTCACATCTTGCATAACCTCAGTTTCTTGATTTTTTTGTGTAGTCTTTTTTAGGCTCTGATTTTCCTTCACGAGGACAAAAAAAATCACGTCTTTTCATATCTCATTTCTTGTTCACAAATCTCCCTTTTTGAATGGAAAACCCATTCGTTCTTGCATAATTTCGATAAAAAAACAAGAGCCTTTTCTTCACTTAGAAAACATTGACCAACGAATAGTTCCTCACAAATTTTTTTCTTGTTTTCACTTTGTTCTTCAATAACATCTTCTTCAACAGGAAACTCATTCAAATCCAAAAGAACACGTCCATCCATTTGCAGAATAATAGTAATGCTTTATATTATTTGATCTTAAAAAATTATATAGAAAAGTAATAAAAGGTGTTGTTTAATAGCAAATACTTATAAAAAAATGACGGGAAATTATAATAGATGAAATAGTAATTTTAGAGGCAATTTAGTAGTCATCAATGAAGAAAAGATTTAGGAGGAAACAATAGGACGTTAAACATAGTAATCTATATTACATATAAAACATATAAGAGGGACAAAATAGTAATTGTCACCCACTTGTAAAATTTTATGAATCACCTCCGGACGACCTTCCAATTCATCTCAGGCTACACTCTCCGGCGACACAGTTAATTTCAATTAATATGAAATCACTACAATTGAATGGCCATCCCAAACGTCCATTACCACACTTTCCCTTAGAAATCAATTTGTATTTTCAATCATCACATTCAGTCCAATCGCTCCTATCATCTTCATCTTCACACAAAAGAAAGAACCCATTGACAATGGCAATACAAATTCGTCATCCCTAAACTCAAACGAGATCTCACCGCGTGCAAGTTCTCTGGCACAATCGACATCCGCCTTGAAATCCTTGCCAATACAAAATTCGTCGTCCTCAGTTCCGCCGACCTCCAAATTGATTCCAAATTCGCCCGCTTTCAATCCTGTTCAAAGGTATTATTATTATTGATGATTTTAGGGACATGAGGCTGTGAAGATGAGGTTTTGTGTTGGAGTTCGGTGAGAATTTGCCTCATGGTTCTGGTGCTTCTCTGTTTATTATGTTTGATGGCACCTTCAATGATCAAATGAAAGGATTTTACAGATGGTAAATATTTTATTTTAGGTTTGATAAGTGTTATATTTTGGATGAATGATTAATTCATAATTCATAAGCTAAGTAGCATGGGACATATTTCTTTATGGGGAGTATGTTTCTTTTTTTATTTTTTATTATTATTATTTTTAAATGCACGCATCAGGAGCGTAAAATGCGTGATGCGCATAGGATAGTGCACTATGTATTGCATCATGCTTGATCGGGTATGATTCGCTCATTTTTTAGTTGAAGTGAGTTTCTACATAGGTTACTGGATTTGAACAACTAAAAGCCCATGGCTGATTACAGTTAACATGGCAACCATTTGTTATGGTTTTTTAAGCTCTTTTAGCTGATTCCGCCCCATTGAAAAGAAAAAACATAAGCCTCGCTAAAGGTCTAAATTTATTACTCAAAATAAATAAATGAGTTTATCTGTGTTTCGCTTGTATTGTATTTTTTTAGTCCTTTTTTTTAAATTACATTGGTAATCTCTGTTGCTTATAAATACATACCCAAATGGCTTGGGTCTTGATGATGTAACTAAGGGCGATGTGCAGGTTAATATTGTTCATATTCAGATGATTCATTATAAACTTGTTTTGTTAAATTTGCATTTGTGTGCTTTTGGTTTCAGGTAATGCTCTATTATTTAAAGAATTTGGATGTCTTTGTGCACTTGAGTAGTATTTCTACAGTTGGAGACGATCAATATAAACTATGCAGACAGATCGATCTGAGAACATCAACATGTAAGCCATTTAATGTACACACACATTCTATTCCCTAAATAAATGCTTCAGGCTTTTAATTTCTTGGCATGGTATCTTTTATTATGAACTTCATACTGAAAAATCAACCAGCCACCACATAAAGAAACTACCAGGTGGTCACTCAAGCCATTACTATTCTTGTTGGGTTTAGATCTCAAGGAAAGAATGTGGCATAACAACAATTGCGTACTCACCTGATGGCAGGGGTTAAAGTAGGGGTCACTTCGATTGAAGCGGATGGAGGGGTAGGCCGGGCGAACACAAACAGAGCATGTTCGTGTTCGCTCGTCTAACTTTAACGTATCAAATAATTAATTAAATGAATGGGGTTTTCATGTTAATGTTTGTTCGTTATAGTATAATCGAATACTTCACAGAGCTAAAACTAGCTAAAAAGTATTGTGAATAACAGTGTGTTGGGTCTCAAAAAACATTAAAACTACCAAGTTGTAACGGGCCCAAAATTTTTAAATGAATATATTTACGAATGTAAATGATCAAACGTAAACTAACGAATGTAAATGAACGAGCATAAAACGAATTCAAATGAACATACCTAAATGAATAAATAAATGAACAGGACATGTGTTTATTTCTTTGTTTAACTAAATGAACAACAATTATTGCTCATGTTCGTTCATGCCCCCAATGACATTTGTTTTCATCAGTGAAAAATTGGATTCTTGTTATATAATAATCTATCTATGCATCTGTTTGTATATTAGCCGTTTCTTACTCTCTTTCATAATTTTCCCAACCTGCTCCTCTAATTTTGACATCTTGTTCTTTTCAGATATTAAGTTAATAAAGCACCGAGAAAGATTTGAAATTGAAATCTTAAGTTGGAAGCTATTATAGACCAACGAGTAGTTTTCTGCATGACATTTTTGCACTTTGTAATGTCAGGGTTACTTGATAATGTACCATAACATCTTTCACATAAACCACATTATATGCTTTCTTGCTCAGATATACTCTATTTCTGGTTATAATCAAGTTATTATTATTTTTTTAGTGTAGTCATCTCTGAATGCTTCACCTTCAAATCTTAACCGGTGACCACTTTCTGCATCTTTCTCCTATTTACATGGCTGTTTGGATATGGAACCATTTTCTGGGCCTCTTATTTTTCTAGATATTTTTCTGTCATGTTCATCAGGTTACTTTTTTTCCCCTTATCTATTTTTTTTGTCATAGGTTGTTTACTGATTTGAGGGTTTTATGTTTCAGATTTGGTTTTTGATTCCATGCTCAAAAAATCCCCCTCAAACCAGCAAACTGCCAAAACTATCCATTTTGGCCGTTCCAGCAAACCCAGACAATCCAATCGGTTCATTTTTGTTTTTGTAAAAAACGTAGTTACCAGTTCAGCTCAAAATTTTATCAAACCGCCCAGACGACCCGAACGAACTGCGAACAACCTATGATCTGTCTTACGGTTCAGCTAAAAATTTTATCAAACCGGCCGGACGACCCGAACGAACCGTGAACAACCTATGATCTGCCTAACGATTCAGCTAAAAATTTTATCAAACCGGCCGGACGACCCGAACAAACCGTGAACAACCTATGATCTGCCTAAGCCTGGAAAAGCGGGTCGGGCAGGTCAAGTAATGGGTAAAAACAGGTTTGGGTCAAATGGGTTGTTTTAAAAGCCTGGAAGAACGGGTCGCCCGGTTCAAGTAATGGGTGAAAGCAGGTTCGGGCCAAATGGGTTGTTCTAAAAAGTATCAATTTGGTTAACGGTAAAATGGGCTTTCGCCAAAATGGGGTGAGGTTGAAACGGGTTGTTATAGATACAAAATTTATATATATCAGCCACCATATGTTTTTTTTCGTGTTTGTTTAATATTATTGATGTGATATAATCTTTGTTATGTTTGTTTATAGACTGCCCAACAGATCACAATTTCCTGGTGTTCAAACTGGATATCAAAGAAATATTCTTGTTAAAGGGCGGTCAAAACGAAGCTTGTGGTTCGAAACGCACACTTTCCTTTGAGTTTATGATACTCGGAAGTCCTTAGCTAAGTAGGTTTTTAGTCTTTGGCTGATAACATTTATATATTTTCTTAATGTGCTGTTCATTTTTTAATGTCGAAACGTATGCACACTCTCACCAAAACCGACATGCTTGGTTATGTGAAAGTTATCACAAAAAACTAAATGAACAAGAGTTTCTTGTTCGTGTTTGTTAAGATGAATTAAATTATTCTCTTTTTGGCTAATATTATTGTCTAAAATTTCATTTCTTGGTATCGTAAACTATACGTAATCCAAATTTTACTATCGCAAATGTCGGTAACATAACGAGCCGCTACTAACTGAATCACAATTGTGTCCCCGCCGCAACGCGCGGGCACTCTTACGAGTAATTATTAAGAATTGAATATAATTAATATGAAATTAAAGTTTCAATAAGAATACTCACCTAATTAATGTTTCTTACATGTGCCCTTAGAGACATGTTAGAAAATCCCGTTATAATATATATAATTGTGCTCAACAACAACTTCTTACACGTCTACAGCGGGCATTACAATCTTCAATCAAATCAGAACACATGCCATGGACACCAAACCTACCACAACTACAATATTTTTCTCCACTAATGCTAATTACACAATGTGGTGTACACATTTGTTGTGGTGGTGCTCTGAATTTACATACTCTTATATCACTTTGTGGAGCCTTTTCACCTGTTTATCCGAAAATTATAATGTTGATTACCGAGTTTACGTAAAATATGTTATATAATAAAGTTATTAGATTAAAAGTACGACCGCAATAGCACACCCAAACCAACATTGAAGAAACACTAAGTGACCCCGGCAGATTACGGATAATCTTAGGGTCAAGTAGATGTTTCCCACGAGGGTTAGGTCCGGCAAAGATGGTTATTCTTCTGATGACCTGCAAAACAGACACCGTGAGCTCGTCACTGAGAAGGGGGGGTACCTCCTTGTGACCACCCTCCGGCGTGAGAATCAGACTAGATTGCTCTGAATATAAATGTATATTAAGAGAAATAGCTAGATAAGATAATATCAGATGATATGTGATAAGATGTGATGGTATAAGATGTATTCATACCGTTCCAAGGTGTTGGAGTATTTATAGCCGAAGGTAGGTTTTCAAGCAGGTACAGCCAGCTGTATAATATTCCTTTTCTACCAACTGTGGGCTACGCACGTGCCATGCTGGTGGTTGGTGGGTAGGCAGCGGCTGATAGTGACATGGCCGGCTGTGTACTATTCCTTTTCCACCAACTGCAGGCTATGTACGTGCCACGACAAGGGTTGGTGAGTAGGCAGCGACTGATAGTGACATTTTGTACTAGAGCGTGCTCCTCGTCGTACTGCTGTCAGTGAGCTGTCACCCTGTGATTGGTTCATGGGCTGCTTTGGTTAGATCTTGTCTATTTTGTCCATACCTTGGCAGGTATAGTACAAAAGATCTTCCAGAAGCATACGGACTGGCTCATTTGGGCGGGAGTATTCCCGCCTTGCTCATTCCTTCAGGTGACACTGAATTATTGAGAGTTAGTGCCTTGTGCGTGTAGCCTTGCTATTAGTGCGGGTAGCCTTCCCTGATGGCTTGTATCCGCAGCTGCGGGAACAGGCGGGGTACTTCACCATTGGGAGGCTTTTCCTGCGGGAACAGCTGGCGTACTGCGCGTAAGGTCTTCATCTCTCTGAGCATGGTGGGTCCTGCGGAACCAGTTGGTCTTTGCGCAGACGTCCCTCTTCAAGGTGAGTCTTGCGGATCCAACTGGGCCCTGCTGGGACCTACCTCTTCAAGTCCCCCCCAGTCCAATGTTCTTCTCATGAATTGTTAATTAGTGAGGTGAACTTTTGGACTTAAGCAAGGGGTTTTGAAAAGGGTTTGTAGTTTTAAGGTTTTCCGTGGGGATTCTTCCCGCGGTTTTCCTAATGTCACGTGCAGAAATTCCCGACTTTTCTGCTTGATCTTTGGGTATGATGCGGGTAGGTGTGTAACCTCCTCGCAAGTCAGGAGCGTTGAGTTTCACTTGTGTAGATTCTCCACGAGGTTTAGGTAGTTTTAGACATAGTGATCAATTATGTTAAACAACCAATTCCATCTTGGAGCTTCAAACAATCTAGTTCTCAACGTTCCCGCTATGCGGGGATGTTATTTCCCTTTCCACAAGCATGGCCCAGAAGATCCTTCTTGGTTTTAATTCCCTGCAAGTGCTAAGTATGTGAAGGGTTTCGCCTTGACACTGTACCCGCACTCGTCTTATAGTTACTTGACTTCCAAGGTATTATTGGCTTCAATTCCCTGCAGGTGCTAAGTATGTGAAGGGTTTCGCCTTGACACTGTACCCGCATTTGTCTTACGGTTTCTTGGTTACCAAGGTATTCTTGGCTTCAATTCCCTGCAGGTGCTAAGTATGTGAAGGGTTTCGCCTTGACACTGTACCCGCACTTGTCTTACGGTTTCTTGGTTACCAAGGTAAGGGGGTATATTCCCTCTTATTTTTGAATCTTTGAATCTTTTTGAAATTCGAAGAGTTGGTGAAAGGATAAGAACAGTCCAAACTGTTGAAGGGATGTTAGCGTCGTCCGACGGTTTCTCCTGACAGTTTCAGGACGTGCAGGAAGTTATGGCGACGTGACTAAATATATGGTCATTCCAGACGCTTTTTCAGGCGCGTGGGCGCGAGTTTTCGGGCGCGTGGGCGCGAATTTTACGGCACGCGTCCTGTCGACAACTGTTGCCAGCTTGCTTTCCACGTGTCGTTGTCTCATTGTGTCTGCGCTTTTCCCTCTCCCCCGCATTAAATTCATCGCATTCATTGCGATGGGTATATAAAGGGGGAAGAGGATGCATCTCAACTCACACTTTCACTTCTTCTTCTAAGCGATTTCCGGCGAATACTCTAACTTTTGTCGAGCATTCTCCTGAAATCGTTCTTCTTTCCAACCTCAACATGTCTTCTACTCATGATCCTGAGGTTACTGCCGAAGAGTCCGACGTATACCCTGAGAACCCAATGTCCGCGTCTGACAAGGACGATAAGAGTACTGCTGGCGAGTGCCAGTGTGCTCTTTCCGTCGACCTTTATCAGTAATTGTCAAGAAGTTCATGCTTGAGCCTTTCGAGCCTGAGTTTCCTGAGCCTCACCAGACGGTGTACGATGCCCCCAAGGGCAAGATAGGGGTGTATGCTGCATTCTTCATCTATGGGAATCTCAGGTTCCCATTGACGAAGTTTGTGTACCGTGTTTTGGAGAAACACGGTGTACACTTAACGGAGGTGCACCCGATGGCGATCGCAAAGGTTCGCCACTTTGAATGGGTGTGCCACATTCTGGGCGTTGAGCCCCGCGTCGACCGCCTGATGACCTTCTATTCCTGGAGGTGCATCCAGGGCTGGTACACCTTGATCACTCGGATCAAGGGTTTGAAGATCTGTGCTACCGAGCGCAGTATTCGGTCTTGGAAGCAGGAGTTCTTCTATATCTCTGCCCGTGTCGTCCCTATTGCGATGACATTCAAGAACGGGAGGGCACTCCCCAACCTTCACGCCTCCAACTACCAGGAGGCGGAATGGTTTACCAAGATCTCCCAGATCCAGACTCCGGTTTACCGCTTTGCGGAGTCTGGGATGGTGATGCTCGGGATGAGCCGGGTATGGAAGGATGCCGGTTCTGGGACGCCGCAAGTACCTATCATCCTTGAATACGGTTCGAATTCTATTCCCTATGGTATGCTCCATCTCTTTTTGCTGATTTAGGGTTTTTCTTCTAACTGTTTTTCTGTTTATTTTCAGAGGGGAACAACTTGCAGTCGCTTCTGCAACCGCGTGAGAGCGGTGGTCCCGCTCGGCTGGGTACTCGTGCTCTTGATGAGAACGAGTTGCCCATTTTGGAGCGAACGGCGGATAGGTTCGTGGAGGTCTACCCGCCGGGCCACGAGATTTTGAGCGCCACGCGGCCAAGTAAGGGATTCTTTAACCCTCGCCCTCTTCATGCTCAAACCTCTGCTGGAGTTTCCCTAATTTTATCATCTTCTGATGAGGGATCCGCAGATGGGCCTTTCTTCGTGAGGAAGAAGAAAGCTGCCGGCGTGAAGGGCAAGGCGAAGGTCGCCTCCACCGCCGATCAGGGAAATCGGTCCGACTCGGAGACCGAAAGTGAGGAGGCGGCGGGGAACCCTGGTGAGACCATTGTCACGGGGGTTGGGACAGCTGTCACCTCCGAGCAACCAAGCGTTACAACGGTAACTGGCATGAAGAGGCCAGTTCCATCGGGTTCGTCCCCGCCCGTCAGAACCTTCAAGCTTAAGAAAACTCGTAAGTATACTTTTTATTTATCTTACCTGCAATTCTTTCCACCATTGCTTTTAATATTTTATCTTCATGCAGGCGTGGATGCAACCGCATTCCAAAGTGGTGCGGGAAGGAGCAGTTGTGGACCCACGACGGTAGGTTTGGTCAACCTACCCGAGGCGATGACCCAGGCAGCTGCGCCTGTTTGTAGTGTTGGTTCAGTTGCTCATCCCGTTGAGGCAACTGTTCCAATTGTGACGTCATCTCCGCCGGCTGTCAGTGCCATATTCACTGCATCCTTCACTGAGCCGGCGGTGATTCTTTCTGCGGGCTCCTCCGCAGCGGCGGCCACGGTTGTGAGTTCACCTCCAGTGAGTTCACCTCCGATGGTCTCTACCGCGGCGGCTTCAACCGTGCCTCCGGCACCGGCGACTACCTCGTCCCCGGCCGGTTCATCAGGTATGTTCAGGGTTGGGGCTTCTAGCCAATCTCTGCCTCCTTCCCATCTGCCTGACCTCTTGGATGGATATCCCTTAGGTTCGGGTGATGGGTGATGGGTTTGGCGGCTACCGGCCTGTTGTCGACCCTACAGGTGCGTAAGGTTATTTTGGCCTATTATCTTTTTTTTTTCTTTTTTTTTATCATTTTTTCCTAACCGCTTTTTGTTTTTACAGTTTCGGATTCCAATGAGGTGTATGTTCCACGGTGGAACATCCGCCGGGGAACAACCCTTCGAACGGCTGTGGACTGCGTCGAGTGGGCGCGTCATGCAGTCCAAGTGGTGCGTTGGGGGAAGCCATGTCTAGCTACCAGGAGGGTAGGCTGACGAATGAGCTTCGGATTCTCCTTGCCCGGATGCAGCCGCGCGTCGAGTTGCTTTGTCGTGAAAACGACAAGTTAAAGGCGGCGCGTAGCCAGGAAGTGGCTCAGGCGCGGGCTATCCGGGAGGAGAACAGGAGACTTGCCGCCATTGCTGCGGAGAAGGAAAAGGCCTTCAAGGCCCTCGAGGTTGAAGTTCAGGCCCGGCTCGAGGCCCGTTCCAAGGCTACCCAAGCTGTTAACGAACAGCTTACGTTGGCTAAGGAAACTGCGCGGAACGCGACCGAGAGGGTCACCAGAGCTGAAGCCATTGCTGAGCCTTTGCGCGTTGAGAATGAGGAGCTTAAAGCCAAACTAGAGAGGCTTCAGCAGGCTCATGATGCTTTGGCTTTAGAAGATGCCAAAAAGCTCCAAGAGATCTTGGACCAGAGAGGTATGCTTGACCACACTGAGCGTAAGCTGAAGGGCGTTGAAGAGGCTGCTGCTAAGGAAGTGTTGCTTGCCAACCTTAACAAAAATGAAGCCGAACGCGCCCGTGACCAAGCTCAAGCTGCCCTCCAGAAGCTCTGATTACCAAGGAATGGCTTCTACGAGAAGCGTTGTCGCAGGTATGCGTAGTTTCATAATATCTTTACGCTTTTCTTTATACTTAGAAAAGTTTTTGATACATATATTTTTTTTTGTAGGTTGTGCATCGGATCTTCACGAACACATCTTATGACGATGCCATGAGCGCAGCCCTCAACGCTTCCCATGAGGATGGGGAAAAGGCTGGTTTCTTGCTTGGTCTGGGGTTTGTTGAGAAGGGCATCCCGCCTTCCAACTTCCCTCTTTATGATGTGGACACTGAAGCTACTTACGACCAAGCAGTGAACCAGTATGCTGCCTTCCCGCATCCGGTGGTGGAGAAAGTGAACGAAATTGCTGCTGCTGATGATGGGCTAACTATTCTCAAGACTTTCCTTGAACCGCCACAGCCAACTGATGGTGCGGGTTCGAGTGGGTTTGGAGGGAGTGGTCCTGAAGTTTGAACCTTGAGATCCCTTCCCACCGTTAGGATAGATTTACATTACTGTAGGCGGGTAGATACCTGGCCATTCTTGTAATGTTTGAATTTTTTATGAAATATAAATGTTTGTGTAGTAGGACCGTCACTTTCACTTGATGACTTGCTTTATAAACGTTATATGACTTGCTCATGCATATTATAGTTTAATTTGGCATTTTTTTTGCCTCATAAACAATATATGATTCGCTCGTGCATACTTTAGTTTAACTTAGCAATTTTCCAAGTGTTTTGGATAAGTTAACCTTTCGACGCGTGGTTGTCAATAGGTTAGTGTTCAGTTTCCTCTATTATGATTGTGCGGGTAGGACCGTCACTTTCATTTAGTGGGATGACCAAACTTCACCTATAACTGACCTGCGTGAAGGTTTTCCTCATCTTTTCCTTAGAAATTTTGCCGTTTTTTGTGTTTATGCGGGTTTTGCCGCCTTCCACACGCAACGACTTACTTCCCCACTTATTTATGCGGTGAATACCGGCATATCAGTGTGGTCAGATCATAAGTATAAATGTAAGACCATCAGCGTCAATGTGATAAGGAGAATCATTTCCATTAGAAGTGGCTCTATGCCTTTTCTTTACAAGTTTGGAATTGATCTACATGCAGCCTGTGTAATTGAGCTCCCTTCCATGTTCTTGGGATGGGGGTGTCATCGAGCCTTTCGAGCCGATATGCACCTGGTTCGGAATCTCGTTGTTTACGCAGTATGTAGTCTCCAACATTGAAGCTGCAGTTTCATCCGTGTTTTCCCCAACTGGGGTTCTACACGCATTAGCCTGCTTAGCGTCCATTACGCCATGAGGTGAGTGAGTTTCCCATTTCTGACGAATGCTTCGACGACGTCCTTCAAGGCTACGCATTCCTCCGTGGTGTGGCCTTTTGTCCTGTGGAAGTCACAGGATTTGCTTTGATCAGCGTTTGGACCCTGTCGGATTATTGGAGCCTCTGGCCATGGGAGCCTCTCGGTGGCAAATATCTCGGTGACGCTTTTGGTGAGTGGCGTCCATCTGGAGTTCCGGTTCGATGACTGCATGTTATCCTTTCTGCCTAACCGAGGGTGCGAGCCGGATGAGGTGCCAAAGTTTACCCTTGACTGCCAAATACCAAGCTTCCTCTTTTTGTTTTGTCGGGCGGTAAGGACGTTGTTTTCTCTTGTTTTTTGAGTGTAGAGGTTTGTACTATGGGGAAGATCTCTACCCAGTTGCTTTTCCGTTTCCGCGAAGCGTTTAGCTGCTGTCATGATGGCATCCCACGTGGATGGCATGCCATCTTTACCCGTTAAGGTGCGGATGAGCTCTGGGTCTTCCGCGCCCTGGATGAAAGCAGCGCGGACAAGATCTTCGCTAATAGTGCCCAGACTTAGCTTCTTTGAATTGAAGCGCGTGATGAAGTCTAGTAAAGACTCATCTTCCTCTCGGATGCAGTTGAGGATCGTCCATTGCTCTTCGGTATACTTTCTTTGTTGACTGAAGTGTTGGCTGAACTTTTGCTAGAAGTCTGCCCAATCGTAGATGTGGTGGACCGGTAGACGGTCGAACCACGCTCTGGCTGCCCCAACAAACGTCATTTGGAACATGTAACACCACGTGGGTTCCGTCCAATTGCTGACGGTTGCCCCCGCTATGAATCTGTTCAAATGATCGTCTGGGTCAGATATACCATCATATGTGCCTATGTTGGACATTTGTTTGGCACTTTTCGGGGCAATTGCTTCCGCAATGTCCCTTGCAAATTTGGACGTTCCCGCATTTGCAACTGTTGGTCTGAAGGTTTTAGAGAAGTCACGTGGGTTTCCACCCGCGTTTTTTGGTTTAAAGGTTTCTCCAAAATTTCTTCTGTGGAAATCTGCTTGTTTACGCTTCCCTTTCGCCCTATGGCGCGGGTTTGCGTCACTGTCAGATTCTTCCCAATCTTTATCATACTCGCACTCATTACTCATGTTGAGCTGTTGTCGAGTGCTTCCGAATTCGTAGCCTGTTGGAGTGAACGTAAGCGTTCATCCAACTCAGCTTGGAATTCCTTCTGACGTGCTTCCGCCCACGCTTTAACTTGATCAAGTTTTTGGCGGGGGAGCCTCGTCTGTTGTCTCTCCAACTGGGTATCGGTGAATCACAGGGGAGGATTATTTACTGCACTTGCCCCGGCTTGGGTAACCGAGGTAGTGTTCGTAAAAATTGTGTACTCGTCGGTGTTCCCCCCAGTAGCTGGGGTTGTGGTTACCGGAGTTTCTTGGTCACTCGTTGGCCTTGGCATCGGAGTAACCTTAACCATCTTTCCAGAGGTTTTGAAAAAACTGAAAATTAGTTCTAGCTTTGTCCCACGGATGGCGCCAATGAAGAAACACTAAGTGACCCCGGCAGATTACGGATAATCTTAGGGTCAAATAGATGTTTCCCACGAGGGTTAGGTCCGGCAAAGATGGTTATTCTTCTGATGACCTGCAAAACAGACACCGTGAGCTCGTCACTGAGAAGGGGGGGTACCTCATTGTGACCACCCTCCGGCGTGAGAATCAGACTAGATTGCTCTGAATATAAATGTATATTAAGATAAATAGCTAGATAAGATAATATCAGATGATATGTGATAAGATGTGATGATATAAGATGTATTCATACCGTTCCAAGGTGTTGGAGTATTTATAGCCGAAGGTAGGTTTCCAAGCAGGTACAGCCAGCTGTATAATATTCCTTTTCTACCAACTGTGGGCTACGCACGTGCCATGCTGGTGGTTGGTGGGTAGGCAGCGGCTGATAGTGACATGGCCGGCTGTGTACTATTCCTTTTCCACCAACTGCAGGCTATGTACGTGCCACGACAAGGGTTGGTGAGTAGGCAGCGGCTGATAGTGACATTTTGTACTAGAGCGTGCTCCTCGTCGTACTGTTGTCAGTGAGCTGTCACCCTGTGATTGGTTCATGGGCTGCTTTGGTCAGATCTTGTCTATTTTGTCCATACCTTGGCAGGTATAGTACAAAAGATCCTCCAGAAGCGTACGGACTGGCTCATTTGGGCGGGAGTATTCCCGCCTTGCTCATTCCTTCTTCAGGTGACATTACTGAATTACTGAGAGTTAGTGCCTTGTGCGTGTAGCCTTGCTATTAGTGCGGGTAGCCTTCCCTGATGGCTTGTATCCGCAGCTGCGGGAACAGGCGGGGTACTTCACCATTGGGAGGCTTTTCCTGCGGGAACAGCTGGCGTACTGCGCGTAAAGTCTTCATCTCTCTGAGCATGGTGGGTCCTGCGGAACCAGTTGGTCTTTGCGCAGACGTCTCTCTTCAAAGTGAGTCTTGCGGGTCCAAGTACGCGCATCCCATGAAGACTTGAATATTGAAGTCAGGGGTTTAACAGAGGTTGCATGCATGCACATACACGATACACCTGTCTTTTCTATAGTCTTATCGTATATCTTCCCACCAATTGCTTAAATATTATGTAAAATGATGCCAGGTTGAATTGGGATTTGGAAATATTCAAGTTGATGATGTCTTTTTTGTCTCTGGTTATGACATTCGTGGATTGGTAGTTGAGCAGGTAAGTCATCCATGGTGTTTAACCGTTTACCGGATGTGACTTTAGCAAAATTAACTCACAATATTTGTTACAGGGAAACCCTATTTTGGGGGTTCATTTTTATCTGTACTCTGATGATGTTAAAGAAGTCAACTGCCCACAGTGTTTTGGTAATCCGTCTGGTGATAGAACTGCACTTTGTCATGCAATATCTGATGTTGATGGAAAGTTTACTTTCAAGTCAATTCCATGCGGTAGTTTGATTTTCATACCCTTGTTAATTGGTTTAAATGCTTTCTATGTCGGTTTATTATATGTCTGCACTTTGTTTTTGTGATACACTTGCAGGTGTTTATGAACTTATACCTTATTACAAGGGTGAAAATACAGTTTTTGATGTTTCACCTCCCTCTGCCACTATAACTGTTCAACATGATCATGCAACCGTTTCTGAAAAGTTTCAGGTACATCAGTTATGGTTCATTGCTAGGTTTAATTCTTTAATTCAGATAAACTAATGTGTGCATTGCTGAAATTGGCAGGTTACTGGTTTTTCTGTTGGCGGTCGTGTTGTTGATTCTGAAGGCAAAGGAGTCGATGGTGTAAAAATTGTGGTGGATGGTGTTGAGAGGTCTGTCACTGATAAACAAGGATATTATAAGCTTGATCAGGTAAGTTCAGAAATTGCAAATGGTATACATATTCATATTGTATACACACACATATCCATTATGTATGCATACATATATAATTATATATGTCTGTATATTATGCTGACAAGGTTTAGCCCTATATATACACTGTGCAAGAATACATATATATGGATGGCCTTCATGTTAAATTGTTGGTTGAAATTTTGTCAAGTTGGTGGCGTTAAAGGATTTTCTCTTTGTTATTTTATATTTTTAAATAGTTATTTTATATACTTTATACTTGTGATTTGTATTTTTATTCTATAAAAAGTTATTATTTTGCTTGAAGAGTTGAAGCTCTATTTCACATCTTTTTTATGATGTTTACTCTTTGTGCTCTCTTACAGGTTACATCTAAACAATATCTGATTGAAGCGAAAAAGAAGCACTACAAGTTTGACAAATTGACCGACTTCATGGCAAGTGCACCACAAAACTGATGCACATGTGGCATATTTTTTGAGTCTTAGCTCACCTTTAATTTTACCTTTTTTTCAGGTTTTACCAAATATGGCATCAGTTGCTGATATCAAAGCAATCTCTTATGATGTTTGTGGCTCAGTGCATACAGTTGATTCTGGCTACAAAGCAAAAGTATCTCCAACATTCTGTTTCATTACTTATATATATCTATGTCTATATATTCAACTTTTTGTATGCTAACACGTTATACGCTTTTCCAGGTGGCTCTGACTCATGGACCGGATAATGTGAAGCCGCAAATGAAACAAACTGATGATAATGGCTATTTCTGCTTTGAGGTACTTTACATAATCTTCAGTTAAAAGTATTATTTTGTTACAGTGACATGATTTGGAATCACTTAAGTGGGCTTAATTTGTTACAGGTTCCCCCTGGCGACTATCGGTTATCGGCTATTGCAGCTGCACCTGAAACCGCCCCACATCTTTTATTCTCACCACAACATATTGATGTCAATGCCAATGGTCCATTGCTGTCACTGAAATTCTATCAGGTAATTACATCTCAAATTATCAACAATCCTACTCAGCAAATCAGATTCCTTATTGTCCAGTTCTAAAATTTCAGGCACAAGTTAATGTAGGCAGCTCGGTTACCTGCAAAGAAAAATGTGACTCATCTGTTTTTGTTGATCTTGTAAAGTTGGATGCTAAAAGCAATGAAGAAAGGCAGACAGTTGGCTTGACTGGTCAAAGTAGTGAATTTTTATTTCAAAATGTCCTACCTGGAAAATATAAGCTTCAGGTATTGCATTTCAGTTTTTGTCAATTTTTTTTTTCTCTAGAATTAGCTTTAACTTTTATGATACACAAATTATGATGTTTTATATAGATCAAGCACGTTTCTAAAGAAGCTAAATCTGGAGAAGATAATTGGTGTTGGGAACAAAGCTCGGTTTTTCTTAATGTTGGAATCGAAGATGTTAACGGGATTAACTTTGTTCAGAAAGGTTATTGGGTTAACTTAGTTTCCACTCACAATGTAGATGCATATCTGCATCAATCAGATGGGTCCCGCGTGGATCTGAAAATTAAGGTACTTTAGAGCACACATTAAAGTCAACCCTGTACTTTGACTTTGCTTTCATCATATTAATTTTGTTGTTTAATGTTAATTACAGAAAGGTGCGCAGCGCATATGCGTTGAATCACCCGGAGTGCACGAACTTCACTTCGTAAACTCATGTATACTTTTTGGAACCTCACCTGTGAAAATCGACACCGCTAATACCTCGGTACTTCGTTTATTATTATCTTTTTAAAAATCTAGTGGTTGACATTTTGAATGATGAAGGAACCATTATCGATGGCACTACTGCAAAATATGTTAATGAAAACGAACACTCAAATGCAGCTATTTATAAATATGAAGTATGGGAAAATCCTGGAGAAAAACTTGCATTTGGGCCTCAGGATATTCGGTAAATCTTCAAAATTACATGTTATTTTTTGTATTTTAATATTAATATTCTTTTATACTAAACGGTTGCAGGAGTGAAAACGAGAAAAAGATTTTGTTTTATCCTAGACAACATCAGGTAAACGACTCTTGATGTATTATAATTATCATTAATAATCTTTTGGTCAACATTTTCAGTTATTACTGTTTTAATAGGTCAGAGTGGCACAAGGTGGCTGTCAAGCTTCGGTTCCTCTGTTTTCGCCTCCGCTTCCTGATGTTACTATCAGAATCATAGCTTCTGGAGATAGTCAAAATGGTCAAATCAAGAAAAATGAATTGGCCTTTGAAACAACTACAAACGCAGATGGGTCATTCATTGGTGGGCCCCTTTATGATGACATCACTTACCATACCCAAGCTTCAAAGGTTTGAAGTTTTAACCTGCTACTTTAAAAATAAAACAATTTAACGGCTTTTGTAAGTTTTTTTTGTTTTGTGCAAAAATTGCCTGGTTATCATGTAAAGAAAATCGGACCGAATTCCTTTTCGTGTCAAAAGCTCGGTTCATATACATTCTAAAGAGGATTCCAATGATTTATTCCCCGCGGTATTATTGTCATTAAGCGGGGAAGACGGTTATAGAAATAACTCGATATCTGCTGATGGTGGAACTTTTGTATTTGATAACTTGTTTCCCGGAAGTTTTTATCTCCGTCCTCTTTTAAAGGTACTTCCATCTTTATATTTCATGTAAATCTAATTTTTATTTTACTATTTTAATTACTAATTGTTTTGTAAAACTTATGCTTTCTCACCATCCGCACAAGCAGTTGAACTCGGGTCCGGGGAGTCAACAAAAGTCGTATTCCACGCCACACGTGTTGCTTACAGGTATCCTTTATAGTTTATTCTCTTTTATTCATTTTGTATTTTTTATATTGTTATTTAATTAAACGGTGTACATTTTTAGCGCGATGGGTGTGGTTACTCTGTTATCGGGTCTACCAAAAGAAGGCGTTTCAGTTGAGGCCCGTTCTGACACAAAAGGTTATTACGAGGAAACCATCACAGATTCGTTAGGAAATTACCGCCTACGTGGTCTTCACCCCGATACAAGTTACATGATTAAAATAGCAAAAATAAACGGGTTTGGCACGTCTAACATCGAACGCGCTTCCCCAGAATCTGTTGAAGTCAACGTGAGCTACATAACTTATATACATAGTTACATACCTTAGTTATAATTATAAAATAGCTAACACCGCGTACCCTCAGATTTGAATCGGAAGTGGTCGAGGTTGATTTGGAGAAGAATACCCAAGTTCATGTGGGTCCCTTGACATTCAAAGTTGAAGATGATCACCATAAACAGGTTTGTTGTTCTTTGACCATGTAGATGTAACTTTGACCCCGTTGACTTTGACTTTTCTTTTAACCATCGAGTTACTTTTAGGAATTGACTCCGGCACCTGTGTATCCGCTTATTATTGGAGTATTGGTTATTGCATTATTCATCAGCATGCCAAGGTAACCCGAAATCTTTTTATTTATTTATTTTTGAAACCCGGCATTTGTTGCATAAAATATTAAAGACATGACTGTTTATAAAGAATCATGATAATTTGATGGTGATATGCAGATTGAAAGACATGTACCAAAGCAATCCTGGAGCTCAGGGACCCAGTGCATCGACGTGGGTCCCAGTAACGAAGAAAACCGTGCGAAAAAAGACTTACTAGCTCTTTCAGATGCCAAGTTGTAGCAGGATTTAATTTTAGCCATTTTTGTTAAACTAGTCATGTAACCAAGAATAGAAAATGAAGATTTTACAATTTTCTTAAGCTCCATATTTGATGGTAAAGGACTAAGGGATGACCTTTAAAAGTCGCAGCGATAAAATGAATGGATAAGGCGGGTTGGGATGTTACGAAACATCAAATGTGTATTTTAAAATACTTTTGAAGTTTGTATAATGGTTTTTGTAACGTTTCATACCATGAAAAACGTTATAATGGTACCATTACTAATACTAGCAAGTTTGTCTTGCTTGATAAATGTTAAAAGAATCTTGAAAGTTGGTTTTCTTTCATAATCACTTTTGTATACATACTAGGCTAATGGAAAGGCTAAATACTATGATTTGGACATCACCATGGTAATTAAGTTACAGAATATGTCTATGACGAATTGACAATACATATTATGTTGTATGTATGTGTGTGTGCACATGCGTGTATATGCATAGTTAAAATATTTATATTCGATCTGGAGCTTATATAATTAGAGCTATGTTTAAACTCGTGCTTAAATGGGCTTAGCGTGACATGGCAATTGTTCAAATGTCGTACCTTCTCAAATTATGTTGAACTGCAACTACTACTGCATATCTTGTGAAGTCATGACAGGACAAAACCAGTTCCTCATATCAAATAAAGGAGGTAGAATGACTGCTCTCAAACAATTAAAAGCGCCACACGATGCCTAAGTAGATAATCTCGTCATTCTGGGCTCAACTCATTAAATTCCTAATCTCTTATTTGTTAGAATTGTATTACATAGTACAATGGAAGAAAAAGATATATTTAAAACACAACTCCAGCTTTTAGGGTTCTTACTAATCTTGATTTGATTTCTTATGTACTAACAAAAGAATTATACAAATAAAAAAATTAATCTTTCACTTTCATAGTCCACCCAAGATCTTGATTTCTTTACAACCTCCATCCACTCAATTTAATTAGGTATATTGGTTTTTATTAATCCCAACTATCGTCTTTTGGTCACTACCGGTCCCAACTAACGAATTGGCTACTAACGGTCCCAACTTTTAACGTATTTGTTCCTAATGGTCCGCTTCTAACAGAATCCTAACGTCGTTAGTTTCAGGTCGCCAGAAAAACGTTTTTGGCCGGAAAACTCAACATTTTTGTTCCAAGCATCTTGGTAACTTTGTATCGGACCTTGAGGAACCTTTTTCTATTAAAAGCCCCATTTATTGAGGTCGCTGGAAACCCTAGAACCATCGTCGGAATCGGTTGATGGTGCTCAAGTGGTGGTAGTTGGTTGGCGGTGAGTCAATTGGTGGTGCTTGCAGTGTTCGGGTGATTTTTTCCGACAACAACTTTGACTTTTCCGGCCAAAAACGTTTTTTCGAAGACCTGAAACTAACGGCGTTAGGATTCTGTTAGTCGCAGACCATTAGGAACAAATACATTAAAAGTTGGGACCGTCAGTAGCCAATTCATTAGTTGGGACCGGCAGTGACCAAAAGGCAATAGGTGGGATTAATAAAAACCAATATACCATTTAATTAATGATATAGTTAACATATATAACCTTCATCTTCTACATCTTGCATTAATAATCTCAATACTGAGTACACATCTTCCCCACCATGATGAACAACTTCATTTTCCTTAAAAACAAACCAACCATGACCATCTAAACCAATCCAACTGCATCCTACCACTTTCCTAATATTCCTATCTTTCATAACTTTCTTCACCCGAGCCACGCTCTCCCATCTTCCCCTCGCTTCATACGCTTTAACCAACACCATATACGGGAACAAAGACATCGGTTCCAGTTTGACCAACCTCTCAGCCATCCGTTCGGTCAACTCCAAGTCTCCTTGTAACCCATAATAACCTAGAATCAACTTACATAAAACACCATTCATCCTGTTAGGACTCAATGTTGTTATCATCTTCATTGCTTCATTAACTTCTCCTGCACACATCATGATCTCCACAATGAAGGTCAAATGCGTATCGGTTGGTTTGACCCCGTATTTACCCTCCATTGACCGAAATAAAGTCAACCCTTTATCGATCAAACGACCATAAACACAAGCTAATAAAACCCCATTCAGGGTTACTTCATCTGGTGATAACCCTGTTTTGACTAATTCCCCAAAAAGATCAATACACTCCTCTGTTTTACCATTAAACGTCAAACCTAAAATCATTGAATTCCAAGAAACTAAATCTTTAATATCCATTTGATCAAAGATAATCTTTGCAGCATCACACAATCCACATTTACTATACATATCAATAAGCGAGCTTGAAACAACGGGATCCCATTCAAACCCTAACTTCACAACCAAACAATGCAACTCTGTTCCCTGTACAGCTGGCAGAAAGACTGATGCAGAGCTAAGCAAACAGCTGAGTGTGAACTCAGTTGGTTTTATGTTTTTGTTAACCGAAAGAAAAAAAACCTGCATCGCATTCTCCTCGAGTTGATGGTTAGTGAAGCTTGAAATCATTGAATTACAAACAGCTGAATCCCATAAATCAAGATTATCAAAAAGGGTTACCGAATCTTTTATACTTTCAAATTTCGAGAACATGTTGATTGCAGCACTGGAAACAATTGTGTTTGAAAGAAAGCCTGATTTTACTGAAAGACATAAAATTTGTATACCCTTTATTAAATCTTGAACACCAGAACACGCAGTCAATACTGAAGATATTGTATATGCATCGGGTAAATAAGATGTTCTTCTCATTATACAAAACTGGTTATAAGCAAGTTCTTTATGACCCGTTTTACTAAAGCCCGCAATTAGCGAGTTCCATGAAACGACATCTATATTCTCCATATCAAGAAACACACCAAAAGCATAATCTATACTCCCACGCTTACAGTACATATCAATCAATGAGTTCCCAATAATAACTGAAGAAAATTTCATACCTTTAGTTATCAAACTAGAATGAATTTGCATACCGTGACAAACGGACGGGACGAACGACAAAACAATCGAATACGTGTGCCCACTAGGTGTCACTCCAGAGGCAAACATTTCAGTAAACACACTGAGTGCATGATACACAAACCCAGTGGAACAATACCCAGAAATGATCTCGTTCCAGCTCACAACATCTCGTTCAGGCATTTCATCGAACACTTGGCGTGCACTCTTGATATCGCCAAAATCGACGAACACCCGCATGTAAATGTTCCAAGAGAAGACGTTTTTGTGACGTATGTCGTGGAATGCTTGAAGGGTGTCTTTGATTGTTCCGAGTTTTGAGTAAAGATCGAGACAACGGTTGCCTAAAAAGGAGTTGGTGTTGCAGAGACTGAGCTTGATGAGTTGGGCGTGAATGAGTTTCAGAGAGTTTAATGAGAGACAATGGTTTAAGAGGGTTGAGAAGAAGACCATACTCTTTCGTCTTTCATGGCGTCACGTCGTTGCATTTGCATTTACAATAATATCTAAACCCTCTGCACGAGCCTCATATTTATGGTTCTAACCCTGACTTGATGAGTAATACATTACAGTAATAAAAATAATCATATTATAATAAAAAAAGTAAACCATGATAATCATGCAGTGAATGGGCTCGAACCTTAATCTATACTATATATAATGCACAATTAAGACACATGATTTTAAGAGTTTTACACATTTTAATGTATAATATACATGTATAAAAAGGGGTAAACTTGTCTTTTAAACATAATTCAACCAACTTATAAGTTTACCCTTCATCTTTAACCATATTAAATTTTTATTTTAATTTCAAACTAACCACCCTTCACGACTTTTTAAAAGACTATAACTTTTTCGCACTTTAGTGTTTTTGTACAAAAATTGCACCATAAAAACGAGATTTTTATGCTCTTTAATTTGAGTATGATATTATTATAGGTTTTTTAATTTTTTTTTAAAAAAATTGATATGTAACCGAAGGGTGATCAATCCCAGTTTTGATATTTTTAAGTTAAACATATTAGCTCAACCGTTAGTAACGATTTTTTTATTATCGAAAATTAAAACTGAACAATTGAAAATTGAAACTAAACCATTACTAACGGTTTGGTTCTTGTTTGGTTTCACAGTTTAAGCTTCAACAGTAAATTTAGTTTAAGGTGGTTATAATCTAATTGCACCATCAATTATAACTAAACATCGGCAAAATATGATACTTAATAGGATCATAATATGAATATTGAAAATATTAGCCTCATAAATGTCACAACCCCGACCCCTATACCCCGAGAGGGGAGCCGTGAACGTTGAGTGGTGGTATCGATGTTTATTAAAATAATTTGCAGCAGAATATTTCATCAGAACCGTAGTTAGGAAAATTAATCAAAGTTATAAAAACACCATAATTCTTATTTCATAAACTGGGATAAAAACCTATTTTTATACAAACATAAGTTTTATAGGGATAAACCCTAATTTACAAAACACGTTTCTTTATTCTTGTGACAAGCCACTTATTTAAGCTGGAAGCCCTCAGGCATCATTCCTTTGTCTCTAACATGTCACCTGAAACATGTTTAAAAATATTTGATCAGCAGGAAATACTAGTGAGTACATTCATGTATAAATGACACATTTTACAGTTACAGCTTTAAGATGTTTTTACATCTGCCTGCTTACAAATTACCGAAAGGTACTTGTCACTCGACCGTATCTGTGACTGTGGTCATATTACTTATTGGTTAACACTTGTCCAATAAGTAACGTGTAATAGCCCAGTAGGCAAACCTTGTATACAAAACCCCACAATACCAGTAGTAACCATCCCGTAAGTCTACAGAGACTTAATCACCTTAATGTATTTAAAATCGTTTGAAAATATTTGGACTATCTGTCATGAGTTTAATGGATTTAGAGAAGCAGCATGACAGTATTGAAAATTCAGTTGTCTCACGCAAATGTGAGTTGTGCAAAAACTCGAATGTCTCACCTTGCAAGTTTATATTTAACAAGCCTTCTGATGTTAAGCACCTAGATTAAGCACAATGTAGTATATTTATATTAGTACAAACCCATAATTATAACGATAATCACGAGACATGAAACTTTACACGATGGCACAATGTCATACCTCGGTTAGGTAGAGCTTTTGGATTCGTGTTATAAAAGTTCCTTTCGATCGAAGAGGTACCGTTACAATTACTCGGATATAATACCAGTTTTTAAGAAGAGAGAAAATTTTTGAACGAGTTGTGAAGTTCAGATTTATGCCCTATTTATACTTGAATTTGAGCATCTTCGCGTATCGCGAAGTTGCAGTAGGGTTGTTGAGTCAGCTTTAGCTATGCCACGTGGCGCGACACGTGTCAGGCGACGTGTCAATGCTACGTAACTGTAAAAGTTACATATTACAAAAAAATATATTAGAATTGGGTAAATTTAAAGATGTAATAGTCAAGTTTACTTGTATTACAAAAAGACTTTGTTCAAGTTTTATTTTAACTTTATCTAATATATATATATATATATATATATATATATATATATATATATATATATATATATGTATGTATATACTGGTAGAAGAGCCCGCGTGTTGCGGCAGGAACATAACATAAATTCGGTTGATGTTGTTTTGATCCATTACGATGCCAACATTAGTTGCGAGTTGGGGGGGGGGGCTCATTTTAACCAAATTTCAAACCACAAACCTTTTATAAATTCAACTATAATAGAGCGGATTTGACAAATATTTGTTACTCATGTTTGGTTTTATGCGATTTATTTTGTATATATTTCTAGCATTGAAATCCATGCTTCGTGAGGGGTCATAGGATTCTTATTGATAATCGTTGTGTAGTTTAATTAATCTCTGAACTTCTTTATGTGAGAAAACATATGACATTATTTATAATTTTTATAATGTAAAGTTAAGTCTTGTACAAAGCAATAGTAAATACACTTTTAGCATTAGCAGATGATCTTCAATCCAAGCACAAAAGAGGAAAAACTTTCTAAATATATTTATTTTTTATAAAGAATGATATAGTTTTTTACACAACTCATAGCAGGATCTCTCCTAAACAGACATGCAACGAGAGTGCACGTGACATGGGTTACTTGCAAAATAATGTTTCTCTCGTTTCGTTCCCCATGGTCAGGTTCACCCTATAATGCAAGTTAATGAACTATAATAGTAAATCAACCAATGATGGAAACATATCTAACTCTTTTAAGAGTTTCCTTACAAGCATTGACTTTTTGTCAGTTGACCACAATCTAGATTTGAGATATCATGCTAGACAATGGCATAGAAAAACACCTCAAATTCAATCATCTTGTTAATGCATACCGTAGTATGAAGTGGTATGTGAGTTGCGACTAACATGGTTTTTTGCAACTGTACATGCCCCTGCAACAACAGCAATAACCTATTTAGCTAAAAAAAAAAGCATTGCAGGATTAGAATTACCAAAACCATCTCATGTTTAACTACAACAAATTTTCAACACAAAACTAATTCGTTAGCTTACCAATTTTACCACAAAGTTAACATAATGGGCGCTAATTCGTTAACTTCTACTTTATTTATGAAACTTTAGGCTCAGCTCGCTTAACATTTACCAGTCTAGGCTCATTTGACTTACAAGAGCTCGAGCTTAAAGGTGAAGCTCGGTCCATTAGTAGTTTTTTAGGCTTGAGCTCGGCTCATTTCACGCGCTATTTCTAAAAAATAAATATATAATATAATAAAATACTCACACTAAACCCATAAGCTATAATGTGGTTGTTAACACCAAGAAAACCAATGGCGGTCTCATTCTGTTGCGACGCACAATTAATGTCCGTTAGAGAGCCAACATCAAACCAAGTCATTTTGCACCAACAACCTATCACACAAACAATATCGAATATATATAATCAGCTTTATAAAATATAAGAAATAATAGCACCAAAAGGTTATGATATGTGTCACCACTAATCAAATAAACCGTTCATAATATCTTGTTTTTAAAAAAAAAACTAAGATAAACTATAAAACAGTAAGCTGCTTAACACAATCTTAACTTAGAAACTAACTATTTAAATTCGTTCATGTTTGTCCGTATGCATTCACTTATGGTTTTTTATTTAATAAAAAGAACATGAAGAAAAGTTTTTGTTTATTCAGTTAAAACAAAGAATCATTTACTGCAATAATTATAGTTTCTTATGGTATCTAATAACCAATTTTAAATCTAAAAGGAAAAAAAATGTTTCATCAATTAGACTACCCAATCCAATCCAATTGAGCCCATTTAAACTAAAAAGTAAATAAATTGGCACCCCACTGGTTCGCAACTTAAAGGCACGCCTGCAAAATGATAATTTGGTCATTTCTATTACAGTCTATACTTAAGGAATTAAGTGACCTTAATTGTTGAGATACTTAACTTATATTACTTATTAGTATTATATTTTTGAAAAGAAAAATGCAACAATTAATGTTAATATTATATTTTTATTGCTACTTTAAATATACCAGCCTTCTACCTCACAATTTGTTCCAGAGTGTTTCCTGGTCATAAATACTTGTGTAAAACATGAATAGGCCAGTGAATGAACCTAATGGTTATTGAAACGTTTGAAAATAAGTTCGTTTATATTCGTTTATTTAATAAACAAACGAACATGAAAAAATATTTGTTAGTTTACTTAAATCAAATGAACATAAACACATGTCTTATTCATTCATTTATGTTCATGAACATTTGTTCTTTTGAATTCGTTTATGTTCATTCAATTGCGTTCATTTATGCTAATTACTTTACGTTTCTTTAAATTCGTTCATTTGCATACTTTAATATTATTATTCATTAAAATTTTTAGACACATTAAAATTCTAGATTTATAATGTTATAGGTCCAACACTGTTCACATTTACTTTCAAGGTTCATGAGCAGTAACAGCTCCACCTAACGCATGACCTTGTTATTTTAATCTTTACTATGACTAAAACTTCCCATCATAATAATACAAAAGAAGTACACAAATTTGGGGTTGGTTACGCTTTTTAGCCAGCTTTAACTTAGTCTGGGTCAAAATTGATTGTTGTTGACTCTTTCGGTCAAAGAGTCAGATGCTTGAGGGTGATACGGTCAATATTGACATAAAATTGTAAGCAATTTAAAGTTGATTATTATAGGCAAATATAAAGTTTTAATAAAGGATGACGACACAATATATACAACAAATTAAAAAGAAACCAACCTCCACAAACTGATACATTTGGGTTTGTGAGGCATCCCTTCATGAACTGTTACAAAGATCACCTATGCAAATGAAAAATTAAGATCACATTTTTTAAATATTCTAGACATCTTATTTTACATCTTTGCTAAAAAGAAGTTAAAAGGTTACTTTGTCTCCCATTTCAATTACATTTTTAATCAAGTTTTGGAATCAATTCTTGTATCCTGAAACATCCCTGCAAACCCGGGTCATCAATGTAAAATTATAAATTATTGATTTGAATACCAGTTTCCATTGTATACCTAACTTCTTATCTCATGTCATTTTCAAGCAGTAACTTTGAAATAAAAAGCAAAGTTTCATGACGACAAACCTTGATTTAAGATTAACTGGACACGTTATACACAAGAACAACCAATCCCAATTCATGAGTTTTATCTATCATAGATTTAAGATCGTCTGGAATGCTAGGTGCAAAATAGTTTGTGACATGGTACCTAAGGCATCACAAAAATTAATCAAATTCAGTCAAAAATAATGAAAAAGGTTAATAGAGAGAGCAAAAGGTGTAACAAGACAAACAAATATAGAGAGAAATTACTCAAAGGTAGCATAATATGAGTGGTCTAAACAGTTAATCAAAATTCACATGGAACTTTAAACAAACAAGTGTTGTGCATGTATGTAAGATAGCGATGTTGATGAGATGATACCTTTTGTTTTAATTATTTACAAAGGGATGGAAATAGCAGATTGATTATATAAGAAGAAACAAAATTGACAAACAACAAATATCATCAATCATCAGATTATCGTATCATCATTCATCAAATGCAGAAGAAATCAACATATAGAAGAAAACTGAGCAATTACAACAATTAGGGAGCAAACCGCAGCCGAGTTGAAGGCTAGGGAATATCGTCTTTTATATACAAACCTTCAATTAAATCTGACGACGTTACACAAACCTTCAATTGAAACTGACATCTTCATTTTGGTATCAATTGGAGCAATTAATAATTGAAGGAGTAACCAAATGATTGAATTGAAGGGAAGGTGTGTAACTGAAGTAAAGGGAACGTCGCCGGAGGAATATGGTTTTGAACGATTAAAGGGCGTCGGCCGGTGAAGTGTAGTTAATTATGCTTTATAACGTAATACAGATATAAATATGATTGGGATCATGTGATAACTATTTTGAAATTGATAACTTTGAGAATCATTTTAGATCACAAAAAAAAACTCTTTTTATGAAAAATAAAAAAAATTATAAAACAAAAAAAAACGAGAAAATAAAAAAAGTAAAAGAACAAAAAAAAATTTCATCCCGGTTTCATAAAAAAATATATCGGTTTATCAAAATTATACATATTTGTATAATATGTATTTTTTAATTTTATATATGTTATTCTTTATACAAATATGTACAATTAAGATAAATGATAATATACATATGTGTACATTATGTAAATCGAGATTAAATTAAAATATAGATATGTGTATAGTTAGGGTTTTTTTTAATGAAACTTGGATTAAAAATAATTTTTTTTGGTTTTTTTTTACTTTTTAAAAATTTTATTTTTTTTCGTTTTTTAATAGTTTTAAGGCGTTTTTTGTGACACAAAATGGTTCTCAAATATCTCAATTTCAAAAACGCTCTTAGGATTCTAACCCTATATATATATATATAACAAAACATATCTAATACTAAAAAATCAAAATGATTAAAATGCATTAAACATTTACAGTATGGTCTGGTTTCATATGGACGGTTTTCGTTATAAACTGCAAACTAAACCATTCACTACATTTTGAAAATTTTGGAATCAACAAACCGACTGAAAGTAAATAATAAAAACCAACCGTGAAACCAAAATACGACCACGGATTCAAGATTTTAAACCAAACCATGAACCCCCATAATTGTTATGTGATTACCAAGATTTGTTTTCAAATACCCGCCGCATCGCGCGGGCACCCTCCTAGTTTTGAACTAACTCACAAATGGTCGGCACGGCAGTTTGTTGATAGTCTTCATACTAACAAACAAATTTAATCTCTTAGACGGGCGTATGTAATGATTTGTGACCGTGAGGGAGGAGAGCAGCCACATTAGACTTGCACTCCAAACCATCGCGTTATGGTCTCGTGAGCGGTCTAGTCCTTGAGCATGATGACTGTGGGTACTACTAGTAGGTTGGGATGATGTGCGTGTGCAACCTATGAAGAAAACTTTTTTAATAAAGTATATATTATTTAATCTTGGCTAGTTCAACAAAATTTTGGCACCGACCTATGAGTAATTAATTTAAAATGTTGAATTTTACAAATGCAAACATGTTATAAGTTAAATAACAAATACAAAACATTTTGTTGAGATAATTCAAGCACATTTTAAAAAAATCAATATAGAAGGGTGAAGTCCAAACTAAACAATTAATTATAATTCTATTCCATCATGCCTCTTGTATGGTGATTTTAAAGTGTTTCATTTTGGGATGGTTTAGGATTCGAATTTTTTGAGTATCACCCTACGCACTTGGGTATTAGTGATTGGTAGACTTAATGGTGTACCCGAAATCAAAATGTTGTTAAGAAATATATATATATATATATATATATATATATATATACTAGTAGGTGTGCCCGCGCGTTATGGCGGGGACCCAATGGGAATGCAATCGGTATGAGTTTGCTTTGCGATGCGGAGGCGATGCAACAAGGATTCAATCAGTAACTGTTTAGCACATCATGGAGGGCCGAGATGGGCATTTGATCAGGCTTGGTTAGACTCGTGGGCCATTTAAATGAATAAATTATTAATATATATTAGGGAGCTAGAATAATGGGTTCATATGTCTATTAATCCATGTTGAAATGGCACAAGCATAAATTTTCGCATTTCAGTAGATGTTCTACCTAAGTATCATATCATGAATTCCAACATTAGTTTCAACTAAAAAATTTTCCATCACAAAACAAAAAAAATGGCCACATTAAACAAATACAAAAAACAAAAAATAATTGAAACCATAAACTGCTATTAGTTTAGTATCATTGGCAAATGTGCCCTAACTTAGAAGCATGTGTTGCTGTATGAGATGAAAATTCGTACTCTTTATTTAGGATCATTACAACTTTAATGATGTTTAATAACCTGTATCATTCATTTTTAATAATTTAATGCAATTTTGCTTAAAAAACCTGGCTCTAATGAAAAAAATAAAAATTCAACATGATCTGTTGCACATAATTCTATTAAAAGGTAAGTGTATGTCTGCATAGATGGGTATCATTAAAATTGTGTAACATATTTACAGTAATACAAATGATGTGAACCAAAATCAAGGTTGTGTAGCCACTCACATAAAATGATGTCGAGAAAAGAAGGTGCCAATCAAGGTTACTAATTATTTTGACCCGAACACAGCGCGTTTGACCCAAAAGTTTATTATATCTTTGATGGTCCATTTCAAATTCTGAATAACTTCTCCTCAATTATACATATCAGACAAACAACATCAATAATAAAGTATAAATATATGTTCTACTGGTGATGGATTTATGTATATATGTATACATTAAAAAAACTTGGCCCGTCACAACTTAGTCTAGATTTAATAACTCTGTAGGAACAAAGTATTTAACACATACTTTTTAAGTTGTTTTACAAGATTATAATATGCTGCAATTTGTAGTAATTATAACAATTTCATCATCTTCTTAGAAATTATAATATGCTGCAATTTGTAGTCACCATAACAACAAATAAATGTTACTAATTTCATATTATGAAAATCCCCTTGACAAAATCCACTTACAACAAAAGTAGATATTCAGTCAAATAATCTTACCTGATCTTATCGAAATCTGAAAACACACACGATTATCAATCTCGGATCTAAAAAGCTCAGATTGTCTTCTCCGACAACAATCTATTAAAAATTATAATCATTAACAGAAGCTTCATTGTAGTTGTATACTTGTATGTATACTTAAGAACTAATTATTGAGAAGATTGCAAAAACAGTAACGAACCGTTTCAACTAACCAAACTAAGTATGTTTAGGTGTTCTGAAATCTACAATGGAATTAAAATAATCCAGAAAATCAAATTGAGAAAAATCAAAATTAAATTGAAAATTTTAACAAAAACTGAAAAAGGAAAGACATATTCATAAATTAAGAGATTAACATTTTCACCCAAACAAACGTTAAATGAAAACAAGCGACTTAGTAAGTTCATTATAATCATTATAACCCTTTTAAGATTCGACTCATTTATTTAAAACAATAATCATGTCTTTTTATAAAAAAAGCCCGTTAACAGAACTCTTTGGCCCAAGTATCGATGTACGATTCATTTAAGTATATGCACCTTTGCTTCAAAAAATACCACCTATCCAAGCCAAGTTATATCTAGAACCTCCAACGAAACTTGAGACCCAACTATTATACTTGAACTGCACTTGAAAGAAAATAAGATTAAAAAAGGATAATAAAACTTTCAACTTTGTCAAGTTCTACACTGTGAATTTGAAATGTCAAATTAGTAAGAAACTATTAAGAAAAGCTATTAAGTTTTAAGAAAAGCTATTAAGTTAAATAAGTGGTTTCAAGCATCATTTTCTTCAGAAACGAACTTGCGTAAGAGAATCCGTTTGTTTGATTAGTCTTATTCATAATCAATTAAGTTAAATGAACAAACACGAATGCCTATCTTGTGTGCGTTTGGTTCATTTACAAGCCTATATAGAATTAACCGAATGATAAACCGTCAAACTACAAGTACCTTTGTTAAGAGAGATCTGACATAATCATCTGCCACATCCCAAAGCTTTGAAACCAACCCCGATGCTAATCTGTATCTCCAACATACATATCTGTAGGAAAACTAAGCCCAGTTCTATTCTCCAAAACCACAGCCCATGAAGAACCTACATATATAGATCATTTTTTTAAGTCCAAAGTTGTAAATTCTACATGAAATACTCATGGTTAATCATCAGTAAAATATACCTGAATCAAACCAAACATCCATTGTATCGGTTCCTTTCACTATAATCTAATTTATATCACGATACACGAAAGATCATAGTCGTGCATGTATCTGGCATCAATTTCATTGCTTCCAAAAGCACAACAATTAGTTTTTTGAAAGTATCCAAAAGATCCACTTACCTTTATCTTTTTAATGAACTAATGTGCATAAATGAGCACGTATTATGAAACTTATAAGTCATAACGTACCCTTCCAATCAAGCCTTTATCATGTGATTCCATAAGTCTTTCTTCAACATAAATCTGTAAAAGATCAAACCAACAAAACCATCAATATCCATCAAAGGTCTTCTTTTATAAGCAATAAACATGTTATCAAATGTAGATTAAAGAGAAAGCATAAGAGCATAGAAACAGCTTCCTCGAAACGCATTGGTTATTGGCTCTTGTGGCTCAAGCTCTTGATGGCAAGAGCAGAAGAAAATGAGCAAACCTAAATTTAGATAGTAAACTTGTAATTTGAGTATAAAACATTGAAGGCTGTGAAACATGAAAAAAAATTGTTAATAGCCAAATTAGAATGTGACAACCCTGTACCCAATCATAGTAGTATGATTGTATTCAATATTTTTAACTCTTGAGTAGCAATACAGATTCAGAAAAAATTTTCACATAATTGATTTAACTTATGGATAACTAATGCAACTAATTCAGTTGAGATCATGATAACCTTGTGATTTATTATAAAATAGGCCATGCATCTCCAAGTAAAGCAGCATGGCAGCATCAATAGCAAAATCCCAGTCAGTAGTTCCACCTTTCTGAAACTGTTTCAAGTCCCAAGTCCACAAAACCCAGTTGAGATATTCGATAAATTAGGTGGGAGATGTAAAAGATTCCCCTAAATACATGAATAATCACACCTACATAAACACAAAAGAAACCCCAAATTAGATTGGATTGAGAGCATACACACCAATTAAACGAAACCCTAGAATCAATTAGGAAACCGATGAAGATGAATACTTACCTAGTTTCGTGATGCGATGATGAAACCTATTAGCTCATACTTATAGCAGAAGGGTGCTAACGGAGAATATGAAACCATTCAATTGATGGGTTTCAATTGATTGCACCATTTAATTGATTGATTGCATAACCGATCAATTTATGCCACCATCATTAGGATAGCATTCAACACGGGTTTAGTTGGGACGCTGGAGGTTTAATTTTGCCGGAGATTAGGGGTTGCTGGAGGTTTATTGTCAGACTACTATGTCAATTGGAGACATCGAATGAAGGTTGATGCTGTGGTTGGTAGAAATAAGGCCGGAGGTGAAACTGATGGCATATTGAAGGGATAAATGATGTTAATTGAAGGATAGAAGGTAGACAATTGAAGGAGCAATTATTAAACAAATAACGTGGAGAATTGAATCTTACAGAAGGAGGAATAAGTTGAAGGCAGCCGGCGGTGAGTCTGCATTTAATTTAACGGGGTATGAAGGAAAGAGAATGAAGGAGGTGAAAGGTTGGCTATATGTTTTATAATGTGATATAATATAATATATATATATATATATAATTCTATTAAGTTCATTCAACTATTAACTAATAAATTAATTAATTAAATCACATTTAACTTAGTGGCATTTGAAAACAACTCAGACATTAGTGACATTTGAACAGTCACCCAGCTGCACTTTTGTACGCAGTGTCGCCCAGCAACTAGCCTATTAGAAGCTTGACTACTCATTCACAGTTAACATCCGAAGTCAGAAATTCGGCAGGCTCTCTCGAATCTATTCTAATTTTAAACAACTTTCATTTATCTAAATTCTTAATTCAATCATTTGACCTTTTTAAGTACTTCTCTAAATTTTACCGCATAACTAGCTGATTATTTGCTATATTAATTATCAAACTATAGTTAGCGGATTAGATTATTTGATTTTATTAGTTAGTTATTTGCTAGAACACTTCATTATTTGAATGTTACTATATGCGTTAATATTAGCTTGAACATCGAAACTTATTGCTAGCTTAACAATTAGATTACATAGTATTTTGATTCGGTTTTATCTATTAATTACGTGACCCGAACCAATCAATATTTTTTATATTTAGTGATAGACAATTAACTCTTTAAATTTTCTTACCCTCTTAAAAATAATTTTTGGGTCCATCATTAATCACGCTCATGAGTGGAGGATATGTTGTGTGAATCATGAAAAAGGGTCATTAGACAAATTAATACTAATAAGTAATAATATCTAAAAAGAATATTTAGAAATCAATATAAAACCTTACAAACACATATTTACTATTTACCACACTTCTCATTCTCCAAAATATTATCATATTATTTATAATAATTCTCCAATTTTTCTTCTAAAAGTTGGATTTATCGTCGTCATTAGAGATATTCATGGGTGCATTCACACCGGCTAGTCGCGGACTCGCGGTCCAACTTATAGCTTACCATACCAAAGCTTCACATCCACTAACAAGAAAAGGTTGACTTAACTAGGATCATGAAGCTGCTAACGATCGTCTCTTACATATATGGTGAAAATTTGTTTAGGCGTTGTTTTCCTATGAATAGAAAGTTTGTAATAGGGTGATTAATCTCTACAATGCCAAATATCTAAGGAAACCGAGTTCGAGTGACGCTTAAAATATATGCCACGTGCAAGAAGCCAAACATGGACTTCAGAGGATGCGTGGCAGTAATGATTGCACACAATCTACTATACTATTAAAACAATACATATTTCTATAAATAACATACATTCTTATAATTTTTTATTAATAAAATAATTCAAAATTAAAATAAATTACATTCAACTTCTAACATTTCTTCTTAATATAAAAAATCAAAATGAATTAAAATAATCAACCTTATCAATTCAGTCGGTTTATATTTCACACAACTTTGTTTATATCTTATTATTTGTGTTATTAAACTGTTTTTATTAGTTTTAATTTTTTTTATCACCACAGATTTATGTAAAATTATCTATTAAATTGATGATTTTATTATAAATCCATAAGATATGTTAATTAAAATATTATTAAATTCATTCTTTTTTGTTGTATTTTTTAGCCACCCGTGTATTACACGAGTTCTAACCTAATTAAATATAATATATATGTTAAATTAACTACTTTTTTCTGTTTTAATTTTAATATAAACACTAAACACTAGTTTTTTTATCATTGTAATAAAATTTTTTACCGCATCTTTTATATTAAGATAAATGATTGTCATGCTTGAGGAAAATGTTTTTGTAAACAGGTGGACCAACCGTTCAAGTGACGCCTGGTAGATGTTCATTTTATACAAGTCGTAGATATAAAAAGTATGCATGTATACTGTGTGTATACAGTGCCTAAAATAATTTCCTTTTGGATCTACTGTACTATTAAAACAATATATTTTTCTATAAATAACATACATTTTTATAATTTATTATTAATAAAATAATTCAAAATTAAAATAAATTACATTCAACTTCTAACATTTCTTCTTAATATAATAAATCAAAATGATTTAAAATAATCAACCTTATCGATTCAGTCGGTTTATATTTCACACAAATTTGTTTATATCTTATTATCTGTGCTATTAAACTGTTTTTATTAGTTTTAATTTTTTTTATCACCGCAGATTTATGTAAAATTATCTATTAAATTGATGATTATAATATAAATCCATAAGATATGTTATTAAAATATTATTAAATTCATTCTTTTTTGTTGTATTTTTTTAGCCATCCGTGTATCACACGGGTTCTAACCTAGTAAAATAGTTAAACTCCTAATGCGTGGCAAGGTCAACACAAGCGAGGTGATCATCCATCTCGACCATAATTCTTGAAACCTAAAACCTTGACATCATTTGATCTTTGAATTTGTTATGGCATTCTTTATTGTTGTTGGTTTAACAATGACATCAGTGTTTTGGTTTTTATTTGGAGGATTGATGTACAACATAACTAGCCCTCTTTTTTTATATGCATTCTCATTTTGAAGTGTTTTTTTTTTTTTTTTTAAATATGCAATGATTTTCACTTTTTAGTAACCAATACGGATGCTCTTTTGTCGAATTCTTAATCTTCTCCTTTCTATATAAGTTATTGACCACAAAAGTTCGTTGACTGACCAAAGAAGATGTAAACAGCATACAATTTAGTTTTACATACTCATAACATTTCACTAAGAGTATTGAATTATGTCAGGTTAATTAGCATGCACTTAAGTTTTACATACTCATAACTCATAGCATTTATTAGGAGCCGTTGCACCAGGTGCTAAAGCGTGAATGTGTTGTATCAATCAAGTAAAGTCGGGCTTCACTAAGAATATGCGTGACACGACCCCATTTTATTAGAGTTATTTCTAAATAATATGTTTACTTAATCTACAATTCTATATAAGTTTTCATGCCTATCAACTAAATTATGTTGACTAAATTTACAAACTATCTTCTCTTCACCTATATTTAGAATATATCATTTAACCACATTTAATAATGTATTGTTGAATGATACATAACTATATCTCTTCCCTCCTTTGCAAAGAAAAGAAAGGTGGAAATGCAAGACATGTTTTGACCACATTTTTACCTATTTATTTTGACCATGCAAATATATTCCTTGTCTCATGTTAAACCAATGAATCAACCCTAACTATTTACATGCCCCTTTCTTCATGATTCTCTATCCAACTTGAGATTCTCCAATTAGGTTTAGAATAATAATTTAAAATATTTATAAAAATATGAAGATTGATAATCACATTCTTGTTACAATCTCCATTGTTTCTCTCTTTTTTGTTATCTTAGCAGAAGGTACAGATTTCTCGCCACCCGCGTCAGATGAAGACGATGATGAGGAAATATACGGTCAAGTTAAAAAGGCGTTTGGCCCGGCTTTTGACGGAGCCAAAGAGAAGCTTGGTCCAATATCATCACTGGATTTAGATGACTTTGAAGAGGCTAGAGATGCATTTGGTCCAATTCCATCATTTGATGAAGCTAAAGAGAACTTAGGCCCGGTTTCATCCGCGCTTCTAGACAAAGCAAAAGATGCCATGGGCCCAATTTCACCTTCGACTTTGGAAGATGCAAAAGAGGCTCTAGCCCCTGCAGCCGAGGCCCTAAGCCCCATTTCACCTGCGGCTTTAGATAAAGCAAAAGAGGCTCTCGGCCCGTCTTCGTCTGGAATCTTAGATAAGGCTAAAGATAAAATTAACTCGCTTAAATCTTGGATTACTCAAAGCAAGGAAGAAACGTCTTTAGAAGCCGATAACGAATCCGAGTCCACAGATGATGCCGAGGCACCAAGCTCTATCTCCTCACCTTTGGACCCGTACGGGGTCTTAGACGGTGCTAAACAAAAATTTGACTCCCTTTTGGATTCCATTTCCGAAGAAAAAGAACAAATATCACCATCGGTGGTTGAGGAAGCAGAAGAGGAGTCGAGCCCGGCTCCTTCCAAAGAACCATCAGATAAAGCCCAAACCAAAAAGGGGCCAAGCCCAAGCCCAAGTCTTTCCAAAATTCTAGATGAGGCTAGAGGACCTTTAAATACCCAAAGCAAAGAGGAAACATCTGCTGATTCACCCTCCATTTCAGTCAAAGCCCAAAACGAAAAAGGCGCGAATGATGAATCGAGCCCAGGCCTGATATGTGCCCCTGCACCCGCCCCTGTCACACCTTCAACTTTAAAAGAAGCAAAAGACGCGATTGATTCATATTCTTCTAAAGCTATGGACGCAGCAAAAGGAAAATTCAGCTCACTCCAATCATTTTTGTCCGAAAATAAGCTGAAAGCATTGCCCGAATCAGATATAAAACTCCATGCAGGTCCTGTATACTTTGACCATGATGCTGCATTGGCTGTCGAGTCAACGATCAAGCAGGCACAGGCAAACACACAGTTAGCTATGGACCAGGCTAAAACAATATTAAGTGACCCGACTCTCGATGCGGCTGGTACTGGGAAATGTGTGGAAAATGTATGACTAACTATGAAACTTGTGTTCTGAAACTTAATAAGGCTATGGAAGATCTTAAGGCCCGCAATGTGGAAATGCTAACGGATGATATTGGTGCGGTTGAAAGTGAAACACGTGCGTGTCAAAAGTGTTTTCTTGAGAATACTAAAATGCAGTCACCGTTTAATGACTTGGAGGCGGCTACAATCAAGGCGACTCGTGAATGCTTAAACGTTTTAGATCATTCTGGCAATTTGAAGTTTGTATATTGAAGAGGTATGTACCCGCCTCAACACCAAGCAAGGCGGGTCAACCCACAAGATAAAGACATTATGAAGGCACAAAGCCAAAACCTATGCGCATGGCGCATACAAAACATGCTCAGGCATCATATGCCCAGGCACACATATGCTCGCGCATCACATATGCGCGCAGCGCATCAGCGCGCGGCGCATATCACATGCTCGTGCATATCACATCTGCGCATGAAATATCTGCGCGTGAGAATAAAGAGAAGACCCCGCGCATCCTCAGGGTGAGCGCATATCATACGTGCACATAATCAACCTCGTCCTTATCCAAATCAGGATTAGGGCAACCTTGATTGTGCACATCAGACAACCTTCCAGAAGGTATCTTTTTAAGGAGAAAGAATATGCTGATGTTGATAGCTGCCGAATGAAAGGTCGACAACTCAGCATGACACATGTGTTACCACGTGATTACAACCAACGAGAAAGCGCCAGGTGTCCCAGAGGACACGTGGCGCAGTGCGATTGGAGGAAGCCAATGAGGTTGAGCCCAACCGGTGGTAACCCTAGCACTATAAATACAGCATCAACTCCACTTTGATGACACATTCACACTCAATCATTGACAGTTACAAGCAGTGATATCACATTCAATCATATTGAATTATATTCACTCACAGTCAGTTACAGAAAACACACAGTCACACAATCAAGAGTATTCAGCGATTCAGCAATACTCTTGAGATTCACTGACTCACACATTATTATCTTCTCCACAAAGATACTGATTCTCACGCCGGAGGGTTACCCCAAAGAGGACCCCTCTGTCCCTTTCTGAGGGGTAAGTAACGGCGTTGTTCATTTTGTAGGTGGAAGAACACGGATTCAGAGGAACCATCGGTGAAACAGTTTAATCATACCCGAGGAAAGTAGATCTGCTACCAGTGAGTAGATCCACGTTTCTTCATATATGTTTGTTCAAATCACCGTTTAGTTGTATACTATATACACATGTTAATTATGATAGACATGTTAAATCTGTGTTAAACCATACACAAACATCTAGCAGCCATCAAAATGTTACATTTCAGGATTCAATTTGCCAATGATTAGGGTTGTGCATGAAACCGAAAAAACAATCCAAAACTAAAAAAAAACAAACAAACTGAAAACACTGAACCAGACAAGAACCAACGTTTTGGTTATATTTCTTGGTAAAAACCGAACTTATGGTTTGGTTTTGATTTTGCAAGCAATTAAAAAAAAGAACCAAATTTATAGAATTTCGTTTTTCATTTTGAGCAATTTATAATAATTTAATAAATATGTAGCTCAAATAGTTTAGCCCAAATGTATAAAAATCAATTGGTTATTTAACCAAATGTCAATCATTTAGGCCCAAATTCATTATTGTGGGATATTCTTTTTTTTTTCGGCCCAAAATTTTTCAAGCTCATATGGCAAAACGAAAAAAACAAACCGAAACTGAAAACAGAAAAACCGAAACCAAACGGTTTTCAAAAATTGTTTTGGTTTTGGCCCAAAACTAACCCAAATCAAACCATGCACACCCTACCAACGATCATAATTTATTCATAACCAGAAGGGCCATATAACAATAACCATACTGCAATGTTAATAACTTAAAAAGTACACATCAAGAACTTTCAAATCAGTCAATCACATATTCACATGTTCGAACAACTAAAAATACATATATAATAATATTACGCTGCGGCAGGAACTTGGTCAATATCGAATATCGATGCGATATGTTACGCTAAAAGTTTTGTGGCCAAAGTTGAATGTTTAAAAGTTTAACTGTGAAAGTGTAAAATTTTTGTGGCCATTGTTGAAAGGCTAAAATTTTTGTGGCAAAAAATTGGTGGCCACTGTTGTCACTTGTAAGATTAAAAGTACCGTGCCAAAAGTTGAAAGAACAAAAGTTACATTACCAGTTTTGGGGGCCAAAAAGCAAATGCTTAAAGCTTAGGTGATCAAATTTTAAAGAACTAAGCTTTATAAATATGCCAAAAGGTATGTGACAAAAATCTAAAGAACTAAACTATATAAGTTTTTTTGAAACAGAATAAACTATAAACACAACTGAACAAGTATTCAAATATTGGATTTAATCATTCAAGTTTTAACACCAGTACACAACTAAACAAAAACAAAATCAAGTACCTGAAAGTCTGAAGCTAAATCACATTGCCACCGTAACCCCGTGAAGAGGTAGGTCTCAGCAGAGCCCAGTTGAACCCGCAAGACTCACCTTGATTAGGGACGTCTGCGCAATGACCAACTGCTCCAGCAGGACCCACCATGCTCAGAGAACCTTACGCGCAGTACGCCAGCTGTACCCGCAGGGAAAGCCTCCCAATGGTGAAGTACCCCGCCTGTTCCCGCAGCTGCGGATACAAGCCATCAGGGAAGGCTACCCGCACTAACAGCAAGGCTACACGCACAAGGCATTCGCTACTTCAGTAGTCACATGAAGGAATGAGCAAGGCGGGAATACTCCCGCCTAAATGAGCCAGTCCGTATGCTTCTGGAAGGTCTTTCGTACTATACCTACTAAGGTATGGGCGGAACAGACAATTTGACCAGAGCAGCCCATGAACCAATCACAGGGCGACAGCTCACCGACAACAATACGAGGAGGAGCACCCTCTAGTACTGTTTGTCATTATTAGCCGCTGCCTACTCACCAACCCTTACGATGGGACGTGCGCAGCCTACAGTTGGTGGAACAGTGCGTAGCCGGCAGTAAAGGAACAGTTTACAGCCGACCTTGTTACTGTTGGCCGTAGCCTATCCACCAACCAGTATGGCCTGTGCGTAGTCCACTGTTGGTAGAACAGGAATACTATTCAGCCGGCTGTACCTTCTAGGAAACCTACCTTCGGCTATAAATACTCCAACACCTTGGAATGGTAAGGACATCATCTGATATCTCAATCTTATCTAGCAATCTCTTAATATACACTTATATTCAGAGCAATCTAGTCTGATTCTCACGCCGGAGGGTGGTCACAAGGAGGAACCCCCCCTTCTCAGTGACGAGCTTACGGTGTCTGTTTTACAGGTCCACTGAAGAACAACTCTCTGCTAGACCTCATTCTCGTGGGAAACATTCCTTAACCCCCAGATTATCTATAATCTGTCCAGGGTTCACTTAGTGTTTCTTCATTGGCGCCATCCGTGCATAAAAGCTAGAACTAATTTAGTTTTTTCAAAATTTCTGAAGAAATGGTTAACGTTACTCCGGTCCTAAGGCCAGTAACCGACCAAGAAACCCCGGTAACCACAACCCCAGCAACTGGGGGGAACACCGGCGGTTATACAAATCTTACGAACACTACCCCGACTACCCAAGCCGGGGCAAGTGCAGTAAATATTCCACTGGGGTTCACCGATGCCCAGTTGGAAAAACGAACGAGGGTCCCTCGCCAAACACTAGATCAAGTGAAGGCGTGGGCCGAAGCACGTCAGAGAGAGTTCCAAGCTGAATTGGATGAACGCTTGTGTTCAGTTCAACAGGCTGACGAATTCGGCAGTACTCGCCAACATCTCAATATGAACAGCGAGTGCGAGTACTCAGACGACGAGAGGGAAGAATCCGATACCGACGCAAACCCTCGCCATAAGGCGAAAGGGAAGCGTAAGTAAACGGACTTCCAGCCGAAAAGGAATTTTGGGGAAGCTTTTAAACCCACGAATGCGGAGAGAAACCCGCGGGACTTCTCCAAAACCTTTAGGCCAACTGCTACAAATGCAGGAAAGTCGAAGTTTGCAAGGGACATTGCGGAAGCAATCGCCCCGAGAAGTGCCAAACAAATGTCCAACATTGGCACTTATGATGGTCTATCCGACCCAGACGACCACTTGAACAGATTCATTGCGGGGGCAACCGTCAGTAACTGGACGGAACCCACGTGGTGTTATATGTTCCAGATGACTCTGGTTGGAGCGGCCAGGGCATGGTTCGATCGTTTACCGGTCCACCACATATATGACTGGGCGGACTTTCAGAACAAGTTCAGCCAGCACTTCAGCCAACAGAGGAAATATACTGAAGAACAGTGGACGATCCTCAACTGCGTGAGAGAGGAGGATGAATCTTTACTAGACTTCATCACCCGTTTCAACTCCAAAAAGCTAAGTCTCGGCAACATAAGTGAAGATCTTGTTCGCGCCGCTTTCATCCAAGGCGCCGAATACCCAGAGCTTATCCGCACGTTGACGGGTAAGGATGGCATGCCATCAACATGGGATGCCATCATGACGGCGGCAAAGCGCTTTGCCGAGACGGAGAAGCAACTGGGAAGGGATCTTCCCCAGAGTACACACCTCTACACGCAGAGGACAAGAGAGAACAATGTTCGGATCGCCCGGCAGAACAAAAAGAGGAAGCTAGGTATCTGGCAGTCAAGGGTAAACTTTGACACCTCATCCAGCTCTCACCCTCTTGTTGGCGGAAGAAATCACACACACCCTTCGAGCCAAAAGCACCGGTGGACGCCACTCACCAAATGCGTCACGGAGATATTTGCCACTGAAAAGCTACCATGGCCAAAAGCTCCAATGATCCGGCAGCGACCTAATGCGGATCAGAGTAAATCCTGTGACTTCCACGGGACAAAAGGTCACAGTACGGAAGAGTGTACATCCTTGAAGGATATTATTGAAGCATTCGTCAAGGATGGAAGACTGGCACACCTGGTGGCATCAATCAAGAAGGGAGGAAGAAACGACAACCGGTACCGAGGCAACGGACGAAAGCCCGTTGACATCAGCATCAACATGGTTCATGGTACGATCAGAGGAAGAAAAAGGCGAACGACAGAACCATGTGCGTGGAAGGAAGCTGAGGTGCGCTTCCCGCGAGTGCCAGGAGGACCCAGCAAAGAAGGCCCTATCGTCATCAAAAGTCAGCTGGGGCACTACATCACTTCTCGCACTCTTGTTGACAACGGCGCCTCGTCAACGGTAATGTACAGGCAGTTCTTTGACAAGCTAGATGACAAAGACAAGGAACGCCTGGAAACGATCTGCGCCTCGATGGAAGGGTTCGATGGCAGCACAAACACCCCCCTGGGTATCCTATCATTCCCCGTCACTCTTACGGATGGGAAACACTCCCGCACAGAAGATGTGGACTTTGTCGTGATGAGGAAGCCACACCACACATACGACATTCTCTTCGGGAGAGACGGGATGGCAAGATTCAACGCCGTGGTATCCTCAATCCACGGCATGATGGGATGGCCAACAGCTGAGGGTGTAGCGATGATCACCGGCATTCCCCAGGTATGCATCGCATCTGTCTCATCTAAACCCAAACCAAAGATGGCTAAACCAACCATCACTGAACCAGAAAGATGGGCCTTCAATGGCAAGTACCCTGACCAGGCCGTCACCATTGGCCCAACAATTGTTGATCCCACACGCACCTTACTCAAGCGTTTATTACAAAAAAACGCTGACATCTTCGCGTGGACACCAGCTGACATGACTGGTGTACCCCGAAGTAAGGCAGAGCATAAGCTCAAATGCGATCCGGCTGTTACGCCGATCGTACAAAAGCGCAGAGTAATGGGGCCAGAACAAACTAACGCGTGTAGAACCCAAGTCAAGGAACTCCTTGACGCAGGCATCGTATGCGTTAGTAGATATCAAACTTGGGTTGCAAATCCCGTTATGGTACCGAAGAATGACAAACAATGGCGCATGTGGGAGAAATCAATGGTCGAAGGAAGTCACTGGTCGAAGAGGTGGGAGAAATCGCTGGAGGTCAGTTCAGCAAAGGCTGGAGGAGAGCATGAGTGTGACTAATTTCTTTCAAACACAAGATGGCGTCGGGTTGAGTCAAGTGGGCCAGTTTCGAGTTATGGAAGTTAAAAATTAAATGAGTTGTATTTATTTTTTGATAGCTATTTTTTGATAGCTAATTAGATGAGTAGATAAGTACGTGGGTTTTAGGAGTTCAAGTGCATCTGTAATTGTACCAAGTTATGAACCAACTCAAAGTTGTGATTATGGTTATGAGTTTGTAATCAGTTTTATACAGTTGCAGAATTTGAACTAACATGGAACAACCCTTGTAAAAGGTTTGTTTTATTGAGTTTTTACACTTTTACTGCACATGTATATGGTTATATATTCATCCTAAATCAATCTATATTGCTGCCTCAGGCTGCCATTTTTAGGAAACCTAAAACACGAGATTAAGATTGGTTAGAATGTATGATTCAGGCTGCAACTTTGCATTAAAAAGTAGTTAGTAAGCGAACCTGATAACGACTTGTGATGGTCTTGTGTATGGTGTCAACTGTGTACATGATTATGTACATAGGGACTAATATCCCACTCGCCCTCATAATCAATAACTGCAAATCAAACAGGTGGAGTTGAGGAGATTTAGTGAACATTTTGTGAATCGTTTGGTGATAAGTTTGTTTGTTTAATGAATAAACTAACGTGAACAAAAAAAATTGTTCATTTAGTTATCTCCGTGAACGTTCATTCACTTTAATTCGTTATGTTCTTTTGTTTACATTTATTTATGTCCATTGGCTTAGTTTGTTTAAGTTCATTCTTGTATGTTCGCTAATTTATTCATTTCATTTTTTCCTGTCCCATTACAACTTAGTCTAGTTTAAATAACTTTTAGGCCCAAACAAATTGTTCTTCAAATTAGTATTAAGTGGTTTTAGCTTACTTATGTTCGTTCATTTACACTCGTGAACCATTCGTTTATATTGTTAACAAACAAACATAAACGAACTGTTCATTTTATTAACAAACACGAGCAAGAAAACCATGTTCATTTAATTGTTCGTGTTTGTTTACAAGCCTAAATTCAATGAATGACATGTTTTGTTTGATATATTTTATCTAAATTTTTTTTTGTGATTGTTAATTTGTTGTTATTATTTTTTGAAGTCTCTAAATTTCAATTTCAAATCCACTTCTTTTGAAACAAAACCGAAATAAATTATCTGGGTGCTTACAGTTAAGATTGTAAATGGGTAATCCCCTGTGCCTTCAATCAACACTACAAACAAATGTCTCACCAATAAAAGTACAGTCACCTGCATGCCGAAATATTAATGTTATCACACGCGATATATCATACATGTGTTCACGTATTGTGCATGTGCAAACGAAACTTACAGTGAAACCCAAAAATCTACAAATAGAAGCCGTTGAATCAGCAGATGATGAACATTGCGAGTATTCTTCTTCACCAATCATTTCTTGTTGATCAACAATAGAAGAACTAACCTCAGTTTCATGCACCTCTATACTTACTTCTCTAATATTAATTCAACTAATTAGTTGTTAAAAAAGGGGTAACTTTGCATAATATTAACCAAGTTTTTTAAGTGTTCCAATATGGTCGCTCAAGTTTAAAATTGTTTCAGTTAAGTCACCCCCTTTCATGTTTATTTAAATTATAGGTTGTAACATTTTTTTTAACATCTTTCAATTAGAAAATCTTCTTTTATATCTTTTGATGCTGATGTGGACTGTTACTTTTTTAATATAACTAACATGTTTTCGAATTTTTTTAATTATAATTACGTATATTGGAAGCCCCGGCATCTTCTTCTCCATTTCATTCTTGGCACACAAAAAATTCAGATAACGGCTCGATTTGAAGATTTTGTGACTCATTTGGACAAAAGTACAAGAGTAACATAATTAAAACAGTTTTAAAACTTGGTCATGTTAAATGTGTCTATATTGGTTGATTTGAATATTTGATGGAAGGTGTCTAATTACCTGTGGTTTTGGATGAGTTGTGGAGGGGATGTGTATCCTGGTTCAAATTTCTGCAACATGACAAAACAGATGTTGTTATCAATCAGCAATTAACATCTTAAATTAATAAACAAATTAAAAGCATAGAAGATAAGAAGAGAGTTGAGTAGCTTTAAATTGATGATGACAAGGACTTGGAATATGAATATTAGAAGATAAGATTATATAGATATATAGGCAATTGGCATAACCCTCCCCTTTTTCCTGGTATGCTGGTCCCATTTTTCCATTAACTAATGTCAATTCTATATAATTGATTTGTAGTAGTGCAAAAATATCATATAAGCACTTATATAAATGGCTTATTGGGAAAAAAAAGTAAGGGCAAGTTAAAAAACCATTTTATACATTATATTTAAAGCAACAGTACGTGTTTATGTCATATTTTTATAGAAAATTTTACATAATGTTTTTAGTCTTTTTATTATAGTTTATCTAGCTTCATATTTTTTTAGAGTTTATGTCATATTTTTATAGAAAACCATTTTATACATTATATTTAAAGCAACTATGTGCTTTTTAGAGTTTATGTCATTAATTTATGAAAAATAAATTTTTTAAGTAGCGTAAAAATCAGACAAACTGTTTAAAGAGAGGTAGTTAGAAAACTATTTTATATTTATATTTAAAACAACAAATATAAGTGTTTATAATGCTAAAAACAGTTTTACGTAACATTTTTATTTTTTTTTTCTTGTATTTATCATTTTCTTACTGAACTACGTTTTTAGAGTTTGTCTTTAATTTATAAAAAAATAAATTCTTGTAGGAAAAGGATATGCTTGTTTGGCTTTTTATGATCTTCTCGAAACTTCAAAGAAAAGCTAGTAAAACTAGTGTTAAAAAAAGTCCTTTAAACTATTTTTGTTTACAAGCAATTAAATTTAGAAGTTGACCGAATTTCAATTTAGTTTTGTTTATTATGAAAAGAAATAAGGTAATTATGATTTCACATAGTTTTTTTTTTTTACCCCGAATAAGGCTGAGGGGTGTGGGGGGCGCGAGAGGGGGCGTGAGTGGGGGCGCCAGCCAATAATATTGTGACGTGTGGCAGAGAGAGAAACTTGATAAGATGGGTGTTGGTAGTGGTGATAGCGCCCCGGGCCATGGTGTGGAGAGGCGCGAGAGGGGGCGCGAGCGGTTTTTTTTTTTTTTCTTATAAATGTATTAAAAAAATAAACTTTGGTACCGTTTGTTTTTATACCATAGCCTTTATCTTTTAACACACATAATATTTTCTTCTGTCTACTGTCAACACCACCTCACTGAATCTATCCATCCATCCACCCCCAATTACCAAACCCTAACCTAGGGTTTCGTTTCACTTCCGTCAAAAGAAGCTCCGGCGGCTCCCACACATCTTCGCCAAAGTCCTCGAACTCCCGTTCTACGCCGACACCGACGTGTCCGTCGAAGAAACCGCCAATTCGTTCAAATTCGTCGTCGATACAGACGACGATATCGGCACCGACATCGCAGCTCACACGATTGAGATCGTGCCAGGCGTTACGAAGATTGTAGTGAGAGGTGTGAGATTGATAGGTAACTTTGAGGTTAATGAGATTAGAAATTTTTTTTTTTAATAAACAAAGAGCCCAACGGCTCTATTTACGGAACCCAAGACACCTTTACGCCCATTCTCAGCCGCTAGCACCCTGGCGCCTGCCTCGTTTTCCGCTCTCGCGCCCCTCTCGCGCCTCGGTGGTGTGGTGCTCGCGCCCCGGGGCGCGAGCGTCTGGCCTCTTGCGCCCTTTCTAGTTCTCCACACCCCTCAGCCTAATATATGTTAACATAATATTTAGCATGACCTCACATCAGACTATTTTAAAATAAGTTTTTGAACTGTATATAGACGAAAATAATTAGATAACAGAGAATAAAATATATTATATTACATGATTAAAGAAAACAGTTCATGTATGATTGGAAAGAATAGTAATTTAATATTACTTAGAATTCGGCTGAAGTTGAAAAACAAAGATATTATATTAGTAGTCCATACGATGAATGTTGAGGATATGTTTTCAAAAGACAAAACAGATACGCACAAACACACGGTGGATGCCACATGAAACTCAACACATAAATCAAAACTAAAAATTAAAAAACAACCTTTATCATAATTTGTTATCCATTTGAAGTTCATTGAATATAAGTATATACCCACTAGCAATGTTTAGTATGCATTATTCGGTTATCAACCTCAACCGAGTTAATGAATCGGTTTCGGTTAGTCTGTGTATTTAGTTAGTTTTTTGGTTTTCAGTTCGATTATGTTAATTTCGATTAAGTAACCAAATCAAACTTGGGCTAGAATTTTTACTTAGAAATAAATAAAATGAAGGTATAAATAAAATGGAAATATAAATACATGAAATGATCGTATAAAACACAAAAAATACACGAAATAGTGGTATAAAAGCTAGAAATATATAAAAAGATGAATAGTTCGGTTTGGTTAATTTTGATTAACCGAGGGTATAAAAATAACCGATAACCGTTTTTCGGTTAATTCAGTTATCGGTTAATTTCAATTCGGTTTTGTCTGTTTTGGTTTGGCTTGATTAACAATTCGGTAATTACTCACCACTAATGTTTAATAGCAAATAACTATAAGTAAACATTTTTAAAAGAGGTAACTTATACATAGCACGTAGGAGTAGAAATCTTAACTAGTTGAAAATAAATTTACAAGTAAATTATATAACTACATAAGTATTCGTATATAATCCGTTAAATGTGAATAATAATTATGCTCTTATGGTAATCTACTTAAAAATGATTTTTAATAAATGGTTCCATTAAACATTTACAGAAGAAAAACAAACCTGAAGACAAATTTCACAAGTGGTGTTGCCCTTTTCATCACACCATCTCTGTATGCAGACTCTGTGAGCAAACTGATGATCAAACAAATTATCATTCATCAGATGATCATATAATAATTTAAAAATAAATAAATAAATTAGTGTCTAGATTCTTAGAAGTAAAAGAAGAATTAAATACCTTTAGAGTTCCAGAACAAGAACATGGAGACTCCATGGATTTAGAGCTTTCAAACTCTGCTTCATGGTAAATTCGGCAAAATATTATTTCTGCTGATGAAATTGATGGATACAACAAATATTGATCATCAAAATCCACAAATAATTTCACTTCTCCCATTTTTTTATTTATTTTATTTTTTTGCTTGAATTTTGATTTTGGTGGTCGGCTCAAGTGGTGGCTACGAGACTTTAAAAGAAAGGAGATGGCGATGATGATTAGTATTCAAACAATGACCACACCTGAAATTACAATAATGCCCTTATTGAATGTGAGGTCTGACTACAAATATCAAATTTGTTTGACCCCAGCACCTGGAAGCAGAGGTGTACAAAGCGGTCCCGTTTGTTCAATAAAAGTTAAAACCAATTTTTGATCGGTTTTAGTTCGGGTTGAAACTGGTTTCTTGACCGGTTTACAATTGGTTTCTGACCGGTCTTGACCCGTTTTGGCCGGTATTCAGTTTGGTTACCGGTTTCGGTACAGAAAATTACAGATCAGTTCCGAACCTATGGTTTCAATCTGTTTCAAATCAGTTTCTACATTATCGGTTTCAAACCGGTTCGATTTCGATTAGATTTTCAGGCTGGTTCAGTTAACCGGTTTTTCCCCACCTCTACATGTAAGTCCAATTTTCCTATTCTCATGTCCTTTGCAATAACTATACTTTGAAAAAGTCGAGTCAATAAATTTTAAATACTCATTCCGTATATGATATTTAGACAAGATTGTGTACTATCAACATTTATAAATCTGGCAGATATGTTACATTTCAATGTAACGACAAAGTTAACTTATAGAAGCTATTTTACATATTTAAGGGTTTGGTTTGAAGGTTCGTTTAAACAATTCGATTTATAATTGAAATTTATCGAAAAGATAGAATATAAACGGATTGAAACATGATGAAGGAATTTGATCCATTCAGGTAACAAAACAGTCATAAAGAAATTATAATTATAATCTATCGCTATGACCACCCCGGTGTTGCACTGTCCCCATCCTCGCCACCACCACACACTATTGCCATCGTCACCCCCAACACCTCATCACTGAGACTCCTAGCCTACCCTTGAGTGAGGGGTGGGAAAGCTCATGTAGCTACAACATATTGATTGTGGTCTTAAGGACTGTTTATTGTTGTTAATGGGTCTCTTAACAAGTTTGTGTTAACATTATAAGCAAATAATATCGGGTTAGGGTTTCATCGAGAGACATGAGTTACGCACAAAAGAGGTTTTTAGCTATATTTCCTCTAAGCAGTAACATTAGGAGTTATCCAATCTTCATTTTCTTGTGTGTTTCATTTCTTATTTATCAGTTCATTCTAAAAAAACATATAAGTTTTATGTTTCACGTTAGGCCCTGGAAATAGTTAAGTGGAAGCTAATCCAACATTTCCTAACATGCCCGAAACACAGAAGAAAACAAAAGGTTTTGAGTTAACTGACACAACCTGTTTTTTATGTAAGTCAACCCAAACATGACATGCTTAAAAAATGTGTCAATCGAACATGACTTGTTAAAAAGTGGATTAACTTGTTAATCCGTTTAATAGTTTTTTTTTTGATAAATTCATGTTTTAGTTTTTAACTTTTCATATAACTATTAATTTTTAAAAGTGATGTTAATTTCTTTTTGAACCTTTTTATGCATTTCACACTTCCAACAATTTTATGTTTTTTGTTTAATTAAGTGTCCATTCTTCGATTATTTATATTCATTTATTCTTACTTAAGCTAAATATATAAGCCCAAATTTATTGAATGAGAGATAAATATTCAAGAAAAAAATAAAATAATACAGTTTACCAAATGTTTTATATAAATCGGAGTAATTATGCCTGAACTTATAATACGGCACTAGGTATTATTAATATTCGTAAATTAACATTAAACGCACCGATCGAAAAGGCGGAGACCTGACCCGACACAATACGACTTTCAGTGGATCTGACACGACAGGACACAAATAGATATATAGGCCGGGTTAGTGGAGTGAAAAATTAGACGTGCCAATCCCTTAATCTTTTAGGGTGCGTTCGGTTTACAGAATTCATGGAAATTCAAAGGAATTAAAATTAAAATCCCATGACATGGAGTGTTCGTTTCGTTGGAATTGGAATCTTAATTCGTGGGAATCTAAAATGGTGTGTTCGGTTGTCAAAGAATTGGAATTGGAATTCAATTCCTTTAAATAAAGTTCCTTTAAATATAGGGATTCTAAATCCTTCCAAAATGTGGAGGATTTTAATTGAATTCGTTGGAATCTTTTCTTGAATTTTTTTTTTTAACGAGGATAGCGGCGAAAACATTTTAGTTTTTTTTTACTTTTTTTGTTTTCGATTTATATTTTGAGTTATGATTTTGTTTTATTATTTTTGAATATTCTTTTGAGGGGTAATCAAAACTCAAAATATAAATCGAAAACAAAAAAAGTAAAAAAAACTAAAATGTTTATCCTCGTTAAAAAAAAACGATTCCAGTTCCATTTCATTCCGTGAAACGAACATGCCCTTAGTAGTTTACACCGGAAAATTTTCCTTAGGGTAAGTATATTGGGATTTTTTTTTTCTGTTTGTAGTTATAAATTAAGGAACACTTGTTCAGAAAAATCCATATTTTAAATGTAAAAATAAGTATAAGCAACTCATTGAACCCAACAATTTCTAGAAAACTCCATGGCATAATCCACAGTAGGTGGGACGTGCATAATCTACAGTTGGTGGAATAGTGCAGCCGACTTTGTTACTGTTGGCCGTAACCTATCCACCAACCAGTATGGCCTGTGCATAGTCCACTGTTGGTAGAACAGGAATACTATTCAGCCGGCTGTACCTTCTAGGAAACCTACCTTCGGCTATAAATACTCCAACATCTTGGAATGGTAAGATCATCTACTATCCTGTTATCTAGCAATCTCTTAATATACACTTATATTCAGAGCAATCTAGTCTGATTCTCACGCCTGAGGGTGGTCACAAGGAGGAACCCCCCCCCCCTTCTCAGTGACGAGCTTACGGTGTTTGTTTTGCAGGTCCCCTGAAGAACAACCGTCTCTGTTGGACCTCATTCTCGTGGGAAACATTACTTAACCCCCAGATTATCTATAATCTGCACCGGGTCACTTAGTGTTTCTTCATTGGCGCCATCCGTGCATAAAAGCTAGAACTAATTTAGTTTTTTCAAATTTTCTGAAGAAATGGTTAACGTTACTCCGGTCCAAAGGCCAGTAACCGACCAAGAAACCCCGGTAACAACCCCAGCAACTGAGGGGAACACCGGCAGTTATACAATCCTTACGAACACTACCCCGACTACCCAAGCCGGGGCAAGTGCAGTAAATATTCCACTGGGGTTCACCGATACCCAGCTGGAAAAACGAACGAGGGTCCCTCGCCAAACACTAGATCAAGTGAAGGCGTGGGCCGAAGCACGTCAGAAAGAGTTCCAAGCTGAATTGGACGAACGTTTGCGTTCAGTTCAACAGGTTGACGAATTCGGCAGTACTCGCCAACTCCTCATTATGAACAGCGAGGGCGAGTACTCAGACGACGAGAGGGAGGAGTCCGATACCGACGCAAACCCTCGCCATAAGGCGAAAGGGAAGCGTAAGGAAACGGACTCCCAGCCAAAAAGGAATTTTGGGGAAGCCTTTAAACCAACAAATGCGGAGAGAAACCCGCGTGACTTCTCCAAAACCTTTAGACCAACTGCTACGAATGCAGGAAAGTCAAAATTTGCAAGGGACATTGCGGAAGCAATCACCCCGAGAAGTGCCAAACAAATGTCCAACATTGGCACTTATGATGGTCTATCCGACCCAGACGACCATTTGAACAGGTTTATTGCGGGGGCTACCGTCAGTAACTGGACGGAACCCACGTGGTGTTACATGTTCCAGATGACTCTGGTCGGAGCAGCCAGGGCATGGTTCGATCGTTTACCGCTCCACCACATATATGACTGGGCGGACTTTCAGAACTAGTTCAGCCAGCACTTCAGCCAGCAGAGGAAGTATACTGAAGAGCAGTGGACGATCCTCAACTGCGTTAGAGAGGAGGATGAATCTTTACTAGACTTCATCACCCGCTTCAACTCCAAGAAGCTGAGTCTGGGCAACATAAGTGAAGATCTTGTTCGCGCCGCTTTCATCCAGGGCGCCGAGTACCCAGAGCTTATCCGCACATTGACGGGTAAGGACGGCATGCCATCCACATGGGATGCCATCATGACGGCAGCCAAGCGCTTTGCCGAGACGGAGAAGCAGCTGGGAAGAGATCTTCCCCAGAGTACACACCTCTACACGCAGAGGACAAGGGAGAACAACGTTAGGACCGCCCGGCAGAACAAAAAGAGGCGGCTAGGTATTTGGCAGTCAAGGGTAAACTTTGACACCTCATCCAGCTCTCGCCCTCTTGTTGGCGGAAGGGACAACACACACCCTTCAAACCGAAAACACCGGTGGACGCCACTCACCAAGAGCGTCACGGAGATATTTGCCACGGAAAAATTGCCATGGCCAAAAGCCCCATTGATCCGGCAGAAACCTAATGCGGATCAAAGCAAATCCTGTGATTTCCACGGGACAAAGGGTCATGGTACTGAAGAGTGCACATCCTTGAAGGATATTGTTGAGACATTTGTCAAGGATGGAAGACTTGCACATCTCGTGGCATCAATCAAGAAGGGAGGAAGGAATGACAACCGGTACAGAGGTAACGGACGAAAGCCCGTCGACATCAGCATCAACATGGTTCATGGCAAGGTCAGAGGAAGAAAAAGACGAGTGACAGAACCATGCGCGTGGAAGGAAGCTGAGGTGCGCTTCCCGCGAGTGCCAGGAGGCCCCAGCAAAGAAGGCCCCATCGTCATCAAAAGCCAGCTGGGGCATTACATCACTTCCCGCACTCTTGCTGACAACGGCGCTTCGTCGACAGTGATGTACAGGCAGTTCTTTGACAAGCTGGATGATGAAGACAAAGAACGCTTGGAAACGGTCTAAGCTTCAATGGAAGGGTTTGACGGCAGTACAGAAACCCTCCTGGGTATCCTATCTTTCCCCGTTACTCTTACCGATGGGAATCATTCACGCACAGAAGACGTGGATTTTGTCGTGATGAAAAAGCCACACCACACGTACGACATCCTATTCGGAAGAGACGGGATGGCAAGATTCAACGCCGTGGTATCTTCAGTCCACGGCATGATGGGATGGCCAACAGCTGAGGGTGTAGCGATGATCACTGGCATTCCCCAGGTATGCATCGCATCTGTCTCATCTAAACCCAAACCGAAAATGGCTAAACCAATCATCACCGAACCGGAAAAATGGGCCTTCAATGGCAAATACCCCGACCAGGCCGTTACCATTGGACCAACAATCGTTGATCCCACCCGCACCCTACTCAAACGCTTACTGCAGAAAAACGCTGACATCTTTGCGTGGGCACCAGCTGACATGACTGGTGTACCCCGAAGTAAGGCGGAGCATAAGCTCAAGTGCGATCCGGCTGTTACGCCAGTCGTACAAAAGCGCAGAGTAATGGGGCCTGAACAAACTAACGAGTGTAGAACCCAAGTCAAGGAACTCCTAGACGCAGGCATCGTACGCGTTAGTAGATATCAAACATGGGTTGCAAATCCCGTAATGGTACCGAAGAATGACAAACAATGGCGCATGTGCATAGATTTCAAAGATTTGAACAAAGCATGCCCCAAAGATTGTTATCCGTTACCAGAAATTGATCTTAAGGTGGATTCGTTGGCACCATTTCGCCTTAAATGCTTCTTGGATGCGTATAAGGGGTACCATCAAATCCACATGGCCGTAGATGACCAGGACAAAACCGCATTTCGGACGCCCGATGGTACATTTTGTTATAAAATGATGCCATTCGGACTTAAGAATGCAGGGTCCACGTACCAACGACTGATGGACAAAGAGTTTCATGCCCAAATCGGGAGAAACTTGGAAGTCTATATGGATGATTTGGTCATCAAAAGCCCCAAGCCAGAAGCGATGTTGAAAGACATTGAAGAAACTTTCAACACGCTCAGAAAGATAAACATGAAGCTCAACCCGAGCAAGTGTTCATTTGGGATGGAAGAAGGGAAGTTCTTGGGAGTCATTGTTACTAAAGATGGCTTCAGAGCGAACCCTGAAAAGGTCGAAGCCATTGTTAAAATGGAATCACCTACCACCATCAAACAGGCTCAGACACTGAATGGACGACTAGTCGCACTTAATCGCTTTTTGGCAAACCATGCGGATAAGTCGTTTCCTTTCGTGTCAACATTGAGAAACTGCTTAAAGAAAACGCACTTCCGCTGGACACCAGAAGCGGAAGCAGCTTTTCAGGAGATTCGGTCACGCCTGATCGAACTCCCAACACTTACAGCACCACAAGCGGGAGAGGAGTTAATCCTATACCTTTCCGCAACAGATAGAGAAACCGGGGCAGTCCTGCTAATAGAACGAAAAGGCATCCAGATGCCAATCTATTATGTTAGCCGTGTACTAACAGACGTAGAAACCCGGTACTCTACCCTCGAAAAATTGGTCTTAGCACTTATACAGGCTTCACGCAGGTTAAGACGATATTTCCAGGGCCACCCAATCACCATTCTCACCAACTTCAAACTCTCAAACGTTCTAGGCAAACCCGAATTATCGGGACGTCTAGCCAAATGGGCAATTGAATTGGGAGAATATGCAATTAAGTACAAGCCAAGACCAGCCATAAAAGGCCAGGTCCTGGCCGATTTTATTGCCGAAGTCCCCGCTTCGCGGGAGAAAGAGTGCCAGGAGGAGGCTCAACCTTCCCCAGCACAGGACATCAATGATGTCTGGCGACTCTACACTGATGGAGCAGCCAGTAACGAGGGTTCAGGCGCAGGGTTAAAATTAACCAACCCAGCAGGCCAAGAATATACTTACACTATTTGGTTGGATTTTCCAAGTACGAATAACGAAGCCGAATATGAAGCATTCTTGGCCGGATTAAGAATTGCGCGTAAGATGGGAGTGAAAAACTTGGAAGCCCACGTGGATTCCATGCTGGTGGTCAACCAAATAAATGGGACGTACACGGCTGTGAACGACACAATGGCCCTGTACCTCGCCCAGGCAAAAACCCTTATGCGTGATTTTAATGATTGTAAAGTCATACACGTCAAGCGCAGCGAAAACAAATCTGCGGATGCGTTAAGCAAGCTTGCATCACTAGCCTTCACCCACTTGGGAAAGGACATCCGCATTGAACTCCTCGAAGCACCATCAGTCCCGCACAAAGAAATTTGTGTCATCCAAACCGGTACAGAAACGTGGATGACACCAATAATAAATTACCTTGCAGCAGGAACACTACCAGAGTCAAAAACACAGGCAAGAAAACTATGCGATAAAGCACTGAATTATCAACTCGTCAATGACATCCTTTATAGACGTAACTTTCTTGGCCCACTCTTAAGATGCGTGGACAACCAAGATGCTGACTACCTCCTAAGGGAAGTACACGAAGGCATCTGTGGAGTACACGCAGGTCCCCGCGCTGTTGTAGCCAAGCTAAACAACGCGGGATACTTTTGGCCGGGGATGCATACGGATGCACTGGCATACATCAGAAAATGCAGGTCTTGCCAGCTTTACGCACCCAACACGCACCGCCCGAAGAATGAACTTGTTCCAGTCACCTCTTCATGGCCATTTCAGAAGTGGGCCATCGATGTGACAGGCCCATTTCCTACAGCAGCAAGAAATGTTCAGTTCCTAGTGGTAGCCATCGACTACTTCACCAGTGGATAGAAGCAAAACCCTTAGCCCAAACAACCGCGAAACATATCAAAAAATTTATTTGGGAATTTATTATTTGTCGTTTTGGACTTCCACAGAATTTGGTGAGCGATAACGGCACCAACTTTGCTGACAAGAAGCTACAACAGTGGCTGAAAGAACTTCAAATCACCCACACCTTTACCTCAGTGGCACACCCGCAAGGTAATGGTGAGGTGGAAAGAGCAAATAAGAGCATTGTCGAAGGCATCAAGAAGAGACTATCGAAACACAGATCCGGCTGGGTGGACGAACTTCCGCACGTCCTTTGGGCAAACAGAACGCTGAAGAAGGCCAGTACGGGAGAAACCCCGTTCAGCCTCACTTATGGCACTGAAGCCATGGTCCCGGTCGAAATTGGTCTACCCTCACCAAGGGTCTTGAGTCAGCCAGAAGACAATGATGCGGAAAGACGGTTGGATCTTATGCTAACCGAGGAACGCAGAGACTTAGCCGCAGTACGTGAAGAGAACTACAAACGACAAATGCAAAAGTACTACAACACGCGGGTAAAACTCTGCAACTTCAATATAGGAGACTACATACTGCGTAACAACGAGGCTTCAAACCAAGAGCGCCCGGGAAAGCTGGCCCCGGTCTGGGAAGGGCCATACATTATCAAAGAAGTCCTGGGAAAGGGCGCATACCGGCTCGAAAGGCTCGATGGCACTCCCATCCCAAGAACATGGAATGGAGCTCAATTACGCAAATGTTATATGTAGATCAATTCCAAAACTTGTAAAGAAAAGGCCTAGAGCCACTTCTAATGGAAATGATTCTCCTTTCATAATGTGTTTACCTTTATACTTATGAACTTACCACTGGTGCCGGTATTCACCGCATAAACGGGAAGAAGTAAGTCGTTACGTGTGGAAGGCGGCAAAACCCGCATAAACACAATGAGGGAAACCTACACGCAGGTATGATGTAAGTAAAGTTTAGCCATCCTTGTAAGTGCAAGTGACGGTCTTACCCGCACAATCACGAACAAGGAAGCAAAACTTCAACCTATCATCTACCACGTTCAAAGGTTATCCTAAAAAAAAAAAAAAAAAAAAAAAAAAAAAAAAAAGATGAGGAAAATCTACACGCAGGTCAGATATGGGTAAAGTTTAGCTATCCTACTAAGTGCAAGTGACGGTCATACCCGCACAATCACGAAAGAGGAAGCAAAACTTCACACCTATTATCTACCACGTTCAAAGGTTAACTTATCCTCAAAGATGAGAAAAACCTACACGCAGGTCAGATATGGGTAAAGTTTAGCCATCCTACTAAGTGCAAGTGACGGTCATACCCGCACAATCACGAAAGAGGAAGCAAAACTTCACACCTATTATCTACCACGTTCAAAGGTTAACTTATCCTCAAAGATGAGGAAAACCTACACGCAGGTCAGATATGGGTAAAGTTTAGCCATCCTACTAAGTGCAAGTGACGGTCATACCCGCACAATCACGAAAGAGGAAGCAAAACTTCACACCTATTATCTACCACGTTCAAAGGTTAACTTATCCTCAAAGATGAGGAAAACCTACACGCAGGTCAGATGGTAAAGTTTAGCCATCCTACTACGTGCAAGTGACGGTCCTACCCGCACAATCACGGAAGAGGAAGCAAAACTTCACACCTATCTACCACGTTCAAAGGTTAACTTATTCTAAACACTTGGAAAATTGCTAATTTAAACTAAAGTATGTAAGTCATATAACGTTTATAAAGCAAGGAATCCAATGAATCAAGCGGTCTTAGCCGCACAAAGATTTACATTTCATAAATATTCGTTACAAGAATGGCCGGGTAACTACCCGCCTACAAGAAAGTAAATCTATACAAACTAAATCTATCCTAGCAGCGGGAAGGGATCTTCAGGATCAGGCTTCAGGGCCACTTCCACTTGGACCAGCGCCGTCAGTAGAGCGTGGCTGTTCAAGGTAAGCCTTAAGGATAGGTAGCCCATCATCAGCAGCAGCAATTTCATTCACCTTCTCCGCCACCGGATGCGGGAAGGCGGCGTATTGATTTACTGCTTGGTCATATATGGCTTCGGTATCTACATTGTACAAAGGGAAGTTGGATGGCGGGACGCCTTTCTCAACAAACCCTAGACCAAGCAGGAAGCAGACCCGTTCCCCATCCTCGTGAGAAGCGTTGAGGGCTGCGCTCATTGCATCGTCGTAAGATGTCTCTGAGAAGACCCGATGCACAACCTACATAAGAAAATATACAAGTGTCAACACCCTATTTACAAAGAAAAGCGTGAAGACATGAAGATAGACTTACCTGAGACAACGCTTCTCGAAGAAGCCATTCCTTGGCAACCAGAGCTTCTTGAAGGGCGGCTTGAGCTTGGGTGCAGGCGCGTTCGGCTTCGCTTTTGTTAAGGTTGGCAAGTAGAACTTCCTTTGCGGCAGCCTCTTCGACGCCCTTAAGCTTCCGCTCGGTATGGTCAAGCACGCCCCTCTGGTCCAAGATCTCCTGGAGCTTCTTGGCATCTTCCATCGCCAAGGCATCATGAGCACGTTGGAGAGCCTCTAATTTGGCATTGAGCTCCTCATTCTCCACGCGTAAAGGCTCAGCAACGGCTTCAGCCTTGGTGGCCCTCTCGGTTGCGTTCCTCGCAGTCTCCTTAGCCAGCCGAAGCTGTTCGTTAACAGCTTGGGCAGCCTTGGAGCGGGCCTCGAGTCGCGCTTGAACCTCAACCTCGAGGGCCTTGAATGCCTTCTCCTTCTCCGCAGCAGCTGCGGACAGCTTTTGGTTCTCCTCCCGAAGAGCCCGCGCTTGAGATACTTCCTTGGCGCGAGCTGCTTTCAACTTGTCGTTTTCACGACAAAGCAGCTCGACGCGCGGCTGCGTCCGGGCTTGGAGAACCCGAAGCTCGTTGGTTAGCCTACCCTCCTGGTAGCTAGCCATGGCTTCCCCCAACGCACCATGGGGAGCAGCGTGGCGAGCCCATTCCACGCACTCCACAGGGGTACGAAGGGTTGTTCCTCGGCGTATGTTCCATCGCGGAACATACACTTCATTGGAATCCGACACTGCAGAAAACAAAAAGCAGTTAGGAAAAGATGATAAAAAATATATGTAGAAAAATGGGCCAAAAGAACCCTACGCACCTGTAGGGTCAATTACAGGCCGATAGCCGCCGAACCCATCACCTGAACCCAATGGAAATCCTTCCAAGAGGTCAGGCAGATGGGAAGGTGGCGGAGAGATGCGAGAAGCCCCACGCGTACCTGATTGTCCGGCCGTCGTTGCCGATGACGGGGGCATGGTAGCAGCCGCCGTGGTCGCCGCCGCGGTCGCTGCCGCAGAATCCGCGGCAACAGTAACCGCCGGCTCTGTGAAGGATGCTGTAAAAATCGCCCTCACAGCCGGCGGCGACGTCATCTCGGCTGGAACAGTCGGCTCAAAGGAGTGAGCAACTGAACCAGCGGAAGCAGGCGCAGGCGCCTGGGTCGACGCCTCAGGTAGGCTGACCAAGCCTACCGTCATTGGCGGAGAGGTAATACTCGGCCCCTGACCCTGGAATGCGCCAACATCCATGCCTGCGTAAAGAAGAAAAGTGTTAAAAGACTTAAGGATTAAACTACGAAGATAAAAGCTAAGAGAGTTGTACTTACGGGTTTTCTTGAGCTTGAACGTACGGACGGGCGGGGACGAACCCGATGGAGCCGGTCTCTTGATGCCGGTCACCGTCGTCGTCATTGGTTCTCCGGAGGTAACAGTCGTAGCCTCCGGAACAGTGGTCTTCTCACCACCAGGGTTCCCCGCCACCTCTTCACTATCTGACTCAGTGTCAGATAGGAGCACTGGATCGGCTGTGGAGGCCGCCTTCTCCTTCCCTTTCCCGCCGGCAGCCCTCTTCTTCCGCACTAACGGAGGACCATCTGCGGATTCCTCAGAAGAAGACAGGATGTCAGGAATTCCAGCAGCGGGTACAGCACTGAGGGGTGGAGGAGAGAATAACGCCTTACCTGGCCGCCGGTGGCTCAGGATCTCGTGGCCCAGCGGATAGACCTCCACAAACCGATCCGCTGTTTGCTCCAGGATGGGCAACTCGTTCTCGTCAAGAGCACGAGTACCCACCCGCACGGGACCGTCAGCTTCCCGCGGGTACAGGAGCGACTCCAAATCGTTCCCCTCTGAAAGAAAAGAAACAGTTAGAAGACAAACTCATATCAGCAAGAAAGACAAGACATACCATAAGGAGTAGAGTTCAAACCGTATTCGAGAAGGATGGGAACCTGAGACGCCTCCTTCCATACCCGGCTCATCCCCAGCATCACCATCCCGGACTCCGCAAACCGGTAAACCGGAGATTGGACCCGGGATATCTTCGCAAACCATTCCGCCTCCTGGTAGTTGGTGGCGTGGTGGCTCAGAATTGCTTGGCCATTTTTAAACTTCATGGCAATGGGGATGGCGCGGGCAGAAATGTAGAAGAACTCCCGCTTCCACGATCGGAGACTGCGCTCGGTCGCGCAAATCTTCAAACCCTTGATCCGGGTTGTCAGGGTGTTCCACCCCTGGATGCACCTCCAAGTATAGAAGGTCATCAGGCGGTCCACATAGGGCTCAATGCCCAGAATCCGGCACACCCACTTGAAATGGCGAATCTTGGCGATCGCCATGGGGTGCAACTCGGTCAGATGAACACCGTGCCTCTCAAGGACACGGTAAACAAACTTTGTCAATGGGAACCTAAGATTCCCATAGACAAAGAATGCTGCATAAACCCCGATCTTGCCTCTGGGGGCATCGTACACGGTCTGATGGGGTTCAGGAAACTCAGGCTCGAAAGGATCGAGCATGAACTTCCTAACAACATACCGGTACTGATCGCCGGGCAGAGCACACTGGCACTCACCAGCAGTACTCTTGTCATCGGCCGAAGACTCAAGATCACGAGAAGACATTTTGCAGAAAGAAAGCGATTTCGGGAAAATGCTTGCCTGAAAAGGGGAGTATTTGCCGGAAATTGCTAAGAAGAAGAAGAGAAGGGTGAAGGTGTGGATTGCAAAGAGCCCTCTCCCCCTTTATATACTAATCGCAATTAATGCGATGAATTTAATGCGGAGGAGAGAGAAATCGAAGGTGCAATGAAACTATGACACGTGGCAAAAAGCAGGCTGGCAACAGCTGTTGACAGGACGCGTACCATTAATTTCGCGGCCACGCGCCCGATAAATCGCGCCCACAGCGCCTGAAAAAGCGTCTGGAATGACCATGTACTGTCACGTCACCATAACTTCCTGCACGTCCTGACACAGTCAGAAGAAACCGTCGCACGACGTTTCAGATGTTTGGACTGTTCCTATCTTTCCACCAACTCTTCGAATTTCGAAATTCAAAATTCAAAAAAGATTCAAAAGTAAGCGGGAAAACACCCCTTACCTTGGCAAACAAGTAACCGTAAGACGGATGAGGGTACAGTGTTAAGGCAAAACCCTTCACATACCTAGCACCCGCAGGGAATTGAAAGCCAAGAATACCTTGGCAACCAAGTAACCATAAGTCGGGTGCGGGTACAGTGTTAAGGCAAAACCCTTCACATACCTAGCACCCGCAGGGAATTGAAGCCAAGAATACCTTGGCAACCAAGTAACTATAAGACAGGTGCGGGTACAGTGTTAAGGCAAAACCCTTCACATACCTAGCACCCGCAAGGAATGGACCCCAGTACCTTGGAAGTAAAGTAACCGTAAGACGAGCGCGGGTAGTGTTAAGGCAAAACCCTTCACATACCTAGCGCCCCGCAGAGAATTGAAACCAAGAAGGATCTTCTGGGCAATGCTTGCGGATAGAGGAATAACACCCCCGCATAACGGGAACGTCGAGAATTATATTGTTTGAAACTCCGTGATGGAATTGGTGGTCTTAGCATAATTGATCACTATGTTGAAAACCACCAGAACCCCATGGAGACTATATACAAGTAAGACTCAACGCTCCTGACTTGCGAGAAGGTTACATACCTACCCGCATCATACCCAAAGATCAAGCAAAAAAATCGGGAATTTTTGCAAGTGACATTAGGAAACCCGCGGGAAGAATCCCCACGGAGAACCTTAAAACTAAAAACCTTTTTCAAAACCCCTTGCTTAAAGTCCAAAAGTTCACCTCACTTTATTAAACATTCATGAGAAGAACATTGGACTGGGGGGACTTGAAGAGGTAGGTCCCAGCAGAGCCCAGTTGGTCCCGCAAGACTCACCTTGAACAGGGACGTCTGCGCAAAGGCCATCTGCTCCCGCAGGACCCACCATGCTAAGAGAACCTTACGCGCAGTACGCAAGCTGTACACGCAGGGAAAGCCTCCCAATGGTGAAGTACCCCGCCTGTTCCCGCAGTTGCGGATACAAGCCATCAGGGAAGGCTACCCGCAGACAGCAGGGCTACACGCACAAGACAATAGCTACTTCAGTAGTCACATGAAGGAATGAGCAAGGCGGGAACAATCCCGCCAAAATGAGCCAGTCCGTATGATTCTGAAAGATCTTTTGTACTATACCTACCAAGGTATGGATAGGACAGACAATCTGACCAGAACAGCCCATGAGCCAATCACAGGGTGACAGCTCACCGACAACAGTACGAGGAGGAGCACCCTCTAGTACTGTTTGTCACTATTAGCCGCTGCCTACTCACCAACTCTTACTGAGGGGCGTGCGCAGCCTACAGTTGGTAGAATAGTGTTACTGTTGGCCGTAACCTATTCACCAACCAGCATGGCCTGCGTATAATCCACAGTAGGTGGGACGTGCATAATCTACAGTTGGTGGAATAGTGCAGCCGACTTTGTTACTGTTGGCCGTAACCTATCCACCAACCAGTATGGCCTGTGCATAGTCCACTGTTGGTAGAACAGGAATACTATTCAGCCGGCTGTACCTTCTAGGAAACCTACCTTCGGCTATAAATACTCCAACATCTTGGAATGGTAAGATCATCTGCTATCCTGTTATCTAGCAATCTCTTAATATACACTTATATTCAGAGCAATCTAGTCTGATTCTCACGCCTGAGGGTGGTCACAAGGAGGAACCCCCCCCCCCTTCTCAGTGACGAGCTTACGGTGTTTGTTTTGCAGGTCCCCTGAAGAACAACCGTCTCTGTTGGACCTCATTCTCGTGGGAAACATTACTTAACCCCCAGATTATCTATAATCTGCACCGGGTCACTTAGTGTTTCTTCAAACTCATTGAACCCAACAATTTCTAGAAAACTCCATGGCATAATCGAGAAGCTAGTGAACCGCCGAATGTGACATCTAAAACCATGTAGTTTTGGACCCATTTGTAGACATCCCTATAATTCCTGTGTATATATGTGATAAATCCAGAGACATGCATTAAACACTTGTACACGTGATCTTAACTATATCCACTTGGCACTTGCATATGTTTATTCTGGTCGCATGTAAAATTAACAAACAAACATAACATAAGAATATTCATATCCAGAAAACAAACATAGAGAATTTGTTTAAAATATTATGTAAAATTTTGAATTCTTTCGATTTGTATCCAAATATACTGTTCTTAATTCTTATATGTTTACGGGTGTATTTAGCGTATGGGCCTAGCTTTTTGGGCTCGAGTGCAAGAAGAGTTCATAGGCTTAAGGATCGTCCGCCAAAGCATATTAGGCTAAAATTGTTGATTTGTATCTAACTAAGAGCCAGAGGGTTTAAAGACTAACTATTGAATATTCAAGAAGTGATTATCGACACAATGATGGTTCACTCTCTCATTTTATGCGCTTATTTTGTTTTGTCTCGTTTAGTCGTTCATCTTTATTTTGGGGTTCTAGAGATTTATAGTGTTTTCGGTCTCTTGTTTATATATTTTCTTAACGAAGTCTCGTATCAGATTATCACAATGATGATCTGAATTCAAACGTAAACTTAGTATAACACTTTAATTTATAACATTCCAACATCATATTACAAATTATAACAAGTATTAATTAATTTTAAATCAAATGTCTAACAAGTAACAATTTAAGTTTCAACTTTCAAGTATGCCAAGTAGTAAGTATATTAGCTATGTTGATACAAACATTGTTCAATATCAACCCACCATTATGTGCTTACTTTTATCTATGTTTCAAAACCACATGAAACGCGAACAGTTAGTGCCGGTTAAAATTGGAAGCAAGAGACAATAGGTAGTGTAGTGGTTATCCAACAAATCCACTACTTTCTTTTAAAATTTATTTCAGAATGGCCACTACTTATGTTTAATTCATTATGCAAATGGAGTGGTTTAACTCCTTTATATCACTTTTAAGACATTCTCAAGTTCGTATGCACTTATTCTGAAGTCATGCAAGAACACCCCCAACAAGCGGTTGTCCGATACACAAAGGCCTCTCCGTTGTCGGCATACACCGGAGTTGTTCCTCTGATTGCTCAACTGCGCCCCACAGGAAACAAAAAAGAAAAGGTGAGCTTAGAAGAGAAGTCACAGGAGATGTGGAAAAGAGTCTTTTTCAACAAGGAAAAACGTCTGAATTCGAAGATCCGCCACTGGTTTTTCAAATAACCACATGTTTGTGTGTGTTTGTAAATGCATAATTATAAAGATTGAAGATGACCTATATTAAGTGGCTATTATGCTGATGCTAGTTGATCTCATAAGTTTTGTTTCAAGGCCATATATATGATGTGTTCTCCATGTAGTGGTGCACAAACACAACAAATTGGATGCACTTGATCATCAATCTACATGCATAATAAACTATGTCTTAAGCATTCCAAATTGTCACCCCATCGACTTTCACCTCTCAATCTCCCATCAACAGTCGACTGTTTATAGATTCCCCGAATTATGATGGACCGAGTATGTATGTGTGTTGTTAGTTATTCTTGCAACTTTGATAACAGAACAATATGTATGTATTGTTTTAAGTTTAATTTTTAAGTAGAATTGGTGTCTAAGCCTCCATATTTATGTACTTTAAAGAAGCAATCAAAATATTGCCATAGAGAGAACATTATACAGTTGTCAAGAAATTGATAATTGTATCAATTGATATATAAGAATTTATTGTTTATTGATTAATTATTATAACTTGATAATTAAACTGATTTACCGAAAGTCACAAAAACATATCAAACAAATTCTACCATTGTGTTGAAATGTTAATATTAATGATCTAATTCAATGTTTTATGTTTTGATATGTAAAATACCTGGTCATGAAGCATGGAATGAAGATGGGCTTGTAGCTGAATTAAAGTTAGGCCTGGCTTGTAGCTGACTTGGAGATGGGCTGATGATGGGCTTTCAAGGCTAAGCAGTTAAGAGTTTTCGAGATATAAAGATCAAGTTGTTGAAGTTTGTTGGCAATATAAAAACCAATTTTCTAGTTATGTCTAGTTGATTTTAAACACACATAATAGTTTTCTCTCTGACTTCTTGTATTCTCTCTTAAAACTATTATTCTAGGGTTAAGATTCATCGTGTTGATTGAATCAATTAATCCGATAGAAAGAGTGTTCGTAGTGTTCGGATCATTATGTTGATGATCTGATTTTTGGTTATTGTCTTCTGATGCTGTATCGTTGGTTGTGTAAATAAGATTCAAGAAATTCGTTCTTTGATTAACATAATTTGACACATTGTCACCCCAATATTTTACTCTCACAACCCTAAAGGCAAAGGTAATACCACCGTGAGTGTGCGCCGGGGGGGGGGGGGTGATAGTGCCACCTGGCCGTGGAGCGAGAGGAACACCATGCCGCCCTCTGTGAGAGGGGGCGTGAGCAACCTATTGTGACTCAGGAGCATGTGAAGGATACTTGTGTGCCTTTTCAATTTATTGAAAAATGGCCACACAGTCAGTGTATCAATCAGCCTTGTCTACGCTGCGACACTTTTTCTCAAACATTTATTATGTTATTAGAGATACCATAACAAATTCCAACATCGTCATTTCAATGCCGCCAATGTCTTCTATTTGTGTTGGTATTCATTAAATTTGGATGTTCTTGTGTGTTAGATTTTTTATTGTTTAGGTGTTCACTTTGTTTGGATTTTTTTATTTTATTTATATGAAGTCGTTGAGGTTACGCTTTCGTCTTGTGAAAGATTCAATGCAACTTTTGAGAATAACCAAATTCGTTTTATATGTGTTTGTTTATGTTTTCAGTTGTTACAGTGGATGTAAAAATTACTCTATTGGAGTAGTATTGGCACATTTACATAGTTTACAATCGTATAATGAATCAATACTTGAGTGAAAATTTACATCTACAAAAATGAAATATTTATATATAGGATAAACACGAATATCATATCCAGTCATTTCTATTTTCTTTCATTTTATTAGTTTGTTTTTATGAACGACCAACAAAAATTTTATTAACATCCCAAACGATATAGCAAGTAACTAACCAATCCAGGTGCGTCACTTGATGATATTTACATCCGAAGACAAAATAGAACGACAACAAAACACGCAAGTTGATCTCTCTATAGATTAAAGATCCGTCAATATTCGGGTGGGTCTTTCTGATCCAACACTATAAAAAATAAAACCCATCGATGTGGTAGAAGTAAAGTTTTAAAATTCCGGAGGGTTTGCCACAACACCCGCATCATCTTCTCTGGTAAACTCCTCGGCCTCTTGTCTTTTGTTTATCTTATTATTATTATCTCTGTTTCGATGAATTTCGGTTTTCACCTGATTCATTAATTACTACGCTAATCAATTCTTAATTAATTAGGGTTTTCTTTTGCAGTAGATTATAGAAGATGAGTAATAATAATAATAATCCAGCAGGAGCCTCCTCGAAAGCGAGGGTTGGTTCATCCCAGCCATCGGAAACATCGTTCAAACGCAAGCGAGGAGTTTTTCAGAAAGATTGTCAGTCTTTCTTTCACTTTTTTTTTCATGTGAATTTTTGGTTATTAATTTTTATAATGATTTTGTTTGATTTTATGGTGGAATTAAACAGTACAGCATATGATGTATGGGTTTGGAGATGATCCTAATGTAAGCTTCAACCTTCATTGCCCAATTTTTTATATTTCGATTTATTGTTTATTTTAGGGGTGTTATTCGTGTCGGGTTGATGGGTTAATGGGTTGTGGATGGACGTGTCGAAATTTGCAACCCCGAAAGATTTCGGCCCTAATCATCACACGCATTATTCGGGTCGACTCGAACATGACCCGTTGGAAAAAATAGGAATAAAAATATAATTAAGAAAGTTTTTCAAAATACTTATGCTTGTTAACGGGGGTAAACCACCTGCTATTTAAAAGGGTCTTGTTAGTCGACTCAAAACTTAATTATTTTTTTTCATGTCGGGTTTGGGTCGTGCCAACAATTGTCGCCCCTAGGCCCTAGCATCATGTCATGTCAGTTTTTAGTAGGGGTGAGCATAAACCCGGTAAGACTTGCAAGACCCGCAAGACCATTGAGACCTGAACCAATCATACCTGGTTATATTACAATAGGGTCGGTTCCCGAGTCCTGAGAATACCATTAACCAAGTCCGGGTCGGGCATGGCTGGTAACACCCGTTTGGTCCTATAGCGGTGAGCATAAACCGGGTAAGACCCACAAGACCCGAACCATCAGACCTGGTTATTTGCAATAAAGGTCGGTTCTTGTGTCCTGAGAATACCATTAATCAGGTCCGGGTCTGGATCGGGTATTGCAGCTAAGACTCGTTTGCGCACCCCTAGTTTTTAAATATCAAAAAGCAAGGTTCACACATTTTACCTGCAACAATTCGTCTTAAAATGAACATGTGTTGGTGATTTGGATCTCAAAATGTAGGTAGAAAGTAACTGGTTTGTGTTAGGTAGATCACGGTTGGTAACATGTAACACTTATCTTTTAGAACGCTGTTGACTAGGGTTGTAAACGATCCGAACCCGAGATTGACTAGCTTGAGCTCTGCTTGTTTATTATTTACGAAAAACCTTGAATGAGCCTAAGATCAGCTTGAGCTCGTGTGCAGTATCTTAAACGAGCCAAAGCTCGGCTCGAGCTCAACTGTGCAATGTAAAATCAATGCATAAAAGCCCGAAACATTTAAAAGTCCAAAACAGTTAAAAGTCCACTAGGCTTGTTAAGGCTCGGCGAGTCTCAACGATTTTCCCATACAAGGCTCAAGCTCGGGCTCGATAACTAAGCAGGCTTTATTCTCGGCTCGTTTCGAGCCTTTTGTTGATCTAATCTTGAGGGGCATGGCTTGTTTGCATCCCTATGTTTGACAAAGATTTTATATGTATGTCCAGCCATTGCCTGAAACTGTTGCTCTTGTGGAGGATATTGTTGTTGAGT